>NW_011189255.1:0-504 GCF_000146605.3 Meleagris gallopavo | reverse complement strand
TGAGTTTAGGTAGAAAAAGACTTCTGCTGGTCTCGGTAACACAGCTACAAAAGCACTGTACAGGATATTCGCAGATATGGCGTAAGCCAAAGTTTGGAACAGAACACTTCCTTTGTTGATTCTGCTTTTGTTGATGTACATTACCATAGCTTTGATTATGGCAGTAAGGTTTCCTGGGCCATCGGTCAGAGTGCAGAGCGTCCAGCTCCTTCGAAGCGTCCGTCCGCTCACACGTACAACCAGCCTGGCTGAGTAAAACTACGCTGAGCTGAAATAGAACAGAAATCAGAAGAAAATAATTGCATCTTAGTAATTGCATCTGGGACTAAGAGTGGATCCAGCTGTGCTGAGGAACCTTACCTCTGTGGTTGGAAGAGTTCAGACAGCCATGGGGTTCGCTCTGATCCTCACGACACAGCAGGAGAGCTGTGTGCTGTAGGTGTGTGTAACCTGTCCTCTAGGTGGAAAACAACCAAAGTGCATCCAGCCATGTCCAGTCTTGTT
>NW_011189254.1:0-624 GCF_000146605.3 Meleagris gallopavo | reverse complement strand
GTTTGGAACAGAACACTTCCTTTGTTGATTCTGCTTTTGTTGATGTACATTACCATAGCTTTGATTATGGCAGTAAGGTTTCCTGGGCCATCGGTCAGAGTGCAGAGCGTCCAGCTCCTTCGAAGCGTCCGTCCGTTCACACGTACAACCAGCCTGGCTGAGTAAACTACGCTGAGCTGAAATAGAACAGAAATCAGAAGAAAATAATTGCATCTTAGTAATTGCATCTGGGACTAAGAGTGGATCCAGCTGTGCTGAGGAACCTTACCTCTGTGGTTGGAAGAGTTCAGACAGCCATGGGGTTCGCTCTGATCCTCACGACACAGCAGGAGAGCTGTGTGCTGTAGGTGTGTGTAACCTGTCCTCTAGGTGGAAAACAACAAAGTGCATCCAGCCATGTCCAGTCTTGTTAAGTCACTGTTACATCTACTACAGCATATCTATGCTCATCAAAAAATGCATTCCTGCTTCCCCCTTAGGGGTGTATATTGTAGCTGTATCTATCTGTTGGAGGTTGGTGGAGTCTGCATGATAGCAACTAGGGGACACGTAACTGTGATAAGATTCATGGAGTGAACGCCACTCCCAAATTCTTACGCAACGGGCTCATGACACTGAGAGCCC
>NW_011189253.1:0-629 GCF_000146605.3 Meleagris gallopavo | reverse complement strand
AAACTACGCTGAGCTGAAATAGAACAGAAATCAGAAGAAATAATTGCATCTTAGTAATTGCATCTGGGACTAAGAGTGGATCCAGCTGTGCTGAGGAACCTTACCTCTGTGGTTGGAAGAGTTCAGACAGCCATGGGGTTCGCTCTGATCCTCACGACACAGCAGGAGAGCTGTGTGCTGTAGGTGTGTGTAACCTGTCCTCTAGGTGGAAAAACAACCAAGTGCATCCAGCCATGTCCAGTCTTGTTAAGTCACTGTTACATCTACTACAGCATATCTATGCTCATCAAAAAATGCATTCCTGCTTCCCCCTTAGGAGTGTATATTGTAGCTGTATCTATCTGTTGGAGGTTGGTGGAGTCTGCATGATAGCAACTAGGGACACTAACTGTGATAAGATTCATGGAGTGAACGCCACTCCCAAATTCTTACGCGAACGGGCTCATGACACTGAGAGCCCATTAAAACTGAGAAACAAGGGACCATCGGGAGCCATCGAAGGATGAGAGGGGGAAAAGGTATTATCTGCAAAATGCCAAGGTTGGAAGTTACATATGAAGCAAGGGAGAACGTAAATAAATGGAACAGGGAGCAGAAACTAAAGCAAATATACATATATATATATATTT
>NW_011189252.1:0-739 GCF_000146605.3 Meleagris gallopavo | reverse complement strand
CAAAATGGCCTGCTTAAAAGTAATCATTATTCAACATTTGCAGCCTAAAGATCCAGAAAACTGTGTACGGAGCAGGGAGAGGACAAGTACGCCACGTACCCCTAAATCCCAAGCGTACCTGGACAGAAAGACTTCATCTAGAAGTTATATATGATGATAGATTGATGCAGCTATCTCTGAGTTAGCACAGCCTATGAAATTTCTGCTTGCTGACTGAGATGCAGCTGTGATCCCCGGCTCTAAGCTCCCCAGCGTTCTGCAGCCAGCAGCAGCAACAAGCACGCGGAGGGTCTGTTACCCTACCTCGGCTGACAGGCAGTGACTTCCTAAAAGACACTAGCTTCGTGTTCCGCATGCGTGCAAACACGATTCTCTGAGACACTGGAACACGTGTCTTAGCAGCTGTATTTCCAAAGGGGCGGTTCAGTGGCCGCGACCTGATGCATGTTGTGAAGGCTCTTGCTTCTAAGTTAATGGAGGAGGCAGTTCCCTACAAAGACCAACTTTCAGCGCTGGCCCAAGCCCACAGCAAAAGGGTAAGTCCTCTGACACCGACACAGGGAAACGGTTCCCGTGCAGAAGCCGCCCTGCGCAGGCAGAGCAGCTCTAAGCTGAGATTCCTGCCTTTACTGAAGTTGCGCTCTCAAGTCTGAAGCTTGTGCCTACCTGAAAGCCATGCTTGCCTCTCCACCAGGGGCTCAGCTCCTTTGCTGGCATAGCAATAACGCACACGATGTCT
>NW_011189251.1:0-895 GCF_000146605.3 Meleagris gallopavo | reverse complement strand
GACAGGCAGTGACTTCCTAAAAGACACTAGCTTCGTGTTCCGCATGCGTGCAAACACGATTCTCTGAGACACTGGAACACGTGTCTTAGCAGCTGTATTTCCAAAGGGGCGGTTCAGTGGCCGCGACCTGATGCATGTTGTGAAGGCTCTTGCTTCTAAGTTAATGGAGGAGGCAGTTCCCTACAAAGACCAACTTTCAGCGCTGGCCCAAGCCCACAGCAAAAGGGTAAGTCCTCTGACACCGACACAGGGAAACGGTTCCCGTGCAGAAGCCGCCCTGCGCAGGCAGAGCAGCTCTAAGCTGAGATTCCTGCCTTTACTGAAGTTGCGCTCTCAAGTCTGAAGCTTGTGCCTACCTGAAAGCCATGCTTGCCTCTCCACCAGGGGCTCAGCTCCTTTGCTGGCATAGCAATAACGCACACGATGTCTCCCACCTGCAAGAGATTGCAACGTCAATCCCAGCTTCAGCACGGCTGGGAGGAAAGCACGGCTCAAATGACTGCATTCTTCTGCATTGCCAAATACTGTCGAGCTGGAGAGCAATTGCACCAGTGCAGCTCTTAAGGCATTTGCCGTTGTACAACTGAATTTGGAGGTAGAAGAGTCACTGTGTTACACAGCAGCAGGCTCTCTGCCAAAGGGGATGGAAGAGCTCCAATTATCAACAGACATAAGTCAGCAGAACAGATCCTGAACAGATCTACACGCTCCATACACTGGTCTGCTGTTGCGCAAAGACCAGGCTACCACACTGGGCAGTATCTGTTTGATCAGAAGATTCAAATGCCAAATAAAGCCATATTTTAGAGCTGGCTGAACTCCTCCCTGCATCCAACCCAGTGCAAGTCTGATCTGGAACTGAATCTTCTGGGCTTCACCTCACCAAACATTCTGA
>NW_011189250.1:0-543 GCF_000146605.3 Meleagris gallopavo | reverse complement strand
CTTCAGCACGGCTGGGAGGAAAGCACGGCTCAAATGACTGCATCCTTCTGCATTGCCAAATACTGTCGAGCTGGAGAGCAATTGCACCAGTGCAGCTCTTAAGGCATTTGCCGTTGTACAACTGAATTTGGAGGTAGAAGAGTCACTGTGTTACACAGCAGCAGGCTCTCTGCCAAAGGGGATGGAAGAGCTCCAATTATCAACAGACATAAGTCAGCAGAACAGATCCTGAACAGATCTACACGCTCCATACACTGGTCTGCTGTTGCGCAAAGACCAGGCTACCACACTGGGCAGTATCTGTTTGATCAGAAGATTCAAATGCCAAATAAAGCCATATTTTAGAGCTGGCTGAATTCCTCCCTGCATCCAACCCAGTGCAAGTCTGATCTGGAACTGAATCTTCTGGGCTTCACCTCACCAAACATTCTGAAGGTGTCTGAGAATATTCCTGATGTGTTCACACCTGATGCTCTTCTCACATGACAACAAGGAACGCCTTGAACTGCTTACCTCAAAGGAGAGTTCATCCGGTGCCTGGGC
>NW_011189249.1:0-612 GCF_000146605.3 Meleagris gallopavo | reverse complement strand
CAGCTCTTAAGGCATTTGCCGTTGTACAACTGAATTTGGAGGTAGAAGAGTCACTGTGTTACACAGCAGCAGGCTCTCTAGCCAAAGGGGATGGAAGAGCTCCAATTATCAACAGACATAAGTCAGCAGAACAGATCCTGAACAGATCTACACGCTCCATACACTGGTCTGCTGTTGCGCAAAGACCAGGCTACCACACTGGGCAGTATCTGTTTGATCAGAAGATTCAAATGCCAAATAAAGCCATATTTTAGAGCTGGCTGAACTCCTCCCTGCATCCAACCCAGTGCAAGTCTGATCTGGAACTGAATCTTCTGGGCTTCACCTCACCAAACATTCTGAAGGTGTCTGAGAATATTCCTGATGTGTTCACACCTGATGCTCTTCTCACATGACAACAAGGAACGCCTTGAACTGCTTACCTCAAAGGAGAGTTCATCCGGTGCCTGGGCAACGTATCTCTTAATAACGTGAGCAGCAGCAATAGCTGGAGTATTAAGAGATGTCTCCTGATGGACCAGCAGGGGCTTCCCTTGGTCTCAGTCTGAAACAGAGAGCACAGGCCACGGTGAGGAGCTGAGGACAAACGAGGAGGATGTCAGGCTGAGGAGC
>NW_011189248.1:0-484 GCF_000146605.3 Meleagris gallopavo | reverse complement strand
TAGAGCTGGCTGAACTCCTCCCTGCATCCAACCCAGTGCAAGTCTGATCTGGAACTGAATCTTCTGGGCTTCACCTCACCAAACATTCTGAAGGTGTCTGAGAATATTCCTGATGTGTTCACACCTGATGCTCTTCTCACATGACAACAAGGAACGCCTTGAACTGCTTACCTCAAAGGAGAGTTCATCCGGTGCCTGGGCAACGTATCTCTTAATAACGTGAGCAGCAGCAATAGCTGGAGTATTAAGAGATGTCTCCTGATGGACCAGCAGGGGCTTCCCTTGGTCTCAGTCTGAAACAGAGAGCACAGGCCACGGTGAGGAGCTGAGGACAAACGAGGAGGATGTCAGGCTGAGGAGCACATCAGCAGAGAAAGCTGCAGGAAATGCACTCGGTCCTGATCATGGGCACATAAAAGGAGCGGCAAGTCTAAGAACAGCTGTTCTCTGCCTGGGGTGCAGCAGGCGCTCGCCAGGCAATGCC
>NW_011189247.1:0-550 GCF_000146605.3 Meleagris gallopavo | reverse complement strand
AGTGCAAGTCTGATCTGGAACTGGATCTTCTGGGCTTCACCTCACCAAACATTCTGAAGGTGTCTGAGAATATTCCTGATGTGTTCACACCTGATGCTCTTCTCACATGACAACAAGGAACGCCTTGAACTGCTTACCTCAAAGGAGAGTTCATCCGGTGCCTGGGCAACGTATCTCTTAATAACGTGAGCAGCAGCAATAGCTGGAGTATTAAGAGATGTCTCCTGATGGACCAGCTGGGGCTTCCCCTTGGTCTCAGTCTGAAACAGAGAGCACAGGCCACGGTGAGGAGCTGAGGACAAACGAGGAGGATGTCAGGCTGAGGAGCACATCAGCAGAGAAAGCTGCAGGAAATGCACTCGGTCCTGATCATGGGCACATAAAAAAGGAGCGGCAAGTCTAAGAACAGCTGTTTCTCTGCCTGGGGTGCAGCAGGCGCTCGCCAGGCAATGCCAAGACGCATCTCTCTCTACCCAGACTAATCAGCAATGGCACTGACTTGGCAGACAGGTGGCCTTGCCCATTTTGCCCCATCCTTTCCTGCGCTCTT
>NW_011189246.1:0-978 GCF_000146605.3 Meleagris gallopavo | reverse complement strand
GAGAGTTCATCCGGTGCCTGGGCAACGTATCTCTTAATAACGTGAGCAGCAGCAATAGCTGGAGTATTAAGAGATGTCTCCTGATGGACCAGCTGGGGCTTCCCCTTGGTCTCAGTCTGAAACAGAGAGCACAGGCCACGGTGAGGAGCTGAGGACAAACAAGGAGGATGTCAGGCTGAGGAGCACATCAGCAGAGAAAGCTGCAGGAAATGCACTCGGTCCTGATCATGGGCACATAAAAAGGAGCGGCAAGTCTAAGAACAGCTGTTTCTCTGCCTGGGGTGCAGCAGGCGCTCGCCAGGCAATGCCAAGACGCATCTCTCTCTACCCAGACTAATCAGCAATGGCACTGACTTGGCAGACAGGTGGCCTTGCCCATTTTGCCCCATCCTTTCCTGCGCTCTTTGTCCAGGAAGGTCGATTGTTTAAGATGCCAAGAGACCGTTCAGAGGGAAACCAAAGCTACGGCTGCTGTTCACAAGGTGCAAACAGTGCCACTGCAAGCACAAAGCAAGCTCTCTTGAGCAGTTCAACCAACAGTGAGGCCAAACACTGGGGAACAGACAACGTTTGTTGTTTCTGCAGCTATTTCAAGGGAAAAATCAGCAGAGGACAAACACCACAACCGAGATGGCTCCGGCAGTTTTATAAACTTGCCACACTTGCACTATTGTCTTGCCAAAGAGGAACAAAATAATCTGCTCACTTCCTGTAACCTATTGCCTGGAGACCTCAGCCGTGGACTGGACACAGGAGCTGGTCCACTGACCCAATCCTTGGCTCACTAGCAGTGCCACCTTCCTTTAACTTGGTGAAGACGAGAACACCACTTTGTCTTTGGGTGACAAAATCCAGGCAGATGGGGAAACAATGCTCCTGCATGTTTGTGACGCCAGATCGGATTCTGTCGCTACTATGACTTTCACGGCCACCTCGATGCCCGTACCAAGAAAAGAAAGCTTTTAGGGCAGCTTTTCA
>NW_011189245.1:0-552 GCF_000146605.3 Meleagris gallopavo | reverse complement strand
CGGCTCCGGCAGTTTTTATAAACTTGCCACACTTGCATTATTGTCTTGCCAAAGAGGAACAAAATAATCTGCTCACTTCCTGTAACCTATTGCCTGGAGACCTCAGCCGTGGACTGGACACAGGAGCTGGTCCACTGACCCAATCCTTGGCTCACTAGCAGTGCCACCTTCCTTTAACTTGGTGAAGACGAGAACACCACTTTGTCTTTGGGTGACAAAATCCAGGCAGATGGGGAAACAATGCTCCTGCATGTTTGTGACGCCAGATCGGATTCTGTCGCTACTATGACTTTCACGGCCATCTCGATGCCCGTACCAAGAAAGAAAGCTTTTAGGGCAGCTTTTCAGTGACACCAATAGAGTCGCAAGGATTCTCCCTCTCTTGAAAAGCAGGAGAGCTCATCTGCAGCTCACTCTGCTGGATCAAGTCAGGGAACAAAGACCAATCGGAGCTTCATACTCTACCTCCATCCGTGCCGGGTCAGGCCCACGGCTGATCTCACTGCACGCGATGCCCATCACAGCAGGCACAACCAGCTGGAACTGAAAAGA
>NW_011189244.1:0-481 GCF_000146605.3 Meleagris gallopavo | reverse complement strand
CGGCAGCCCAGGTGAGGGGTCACTGCCAAAGGCAAAAGGAGCCGCCTGCCCACGCTGGTGTTCTGCTGGTGGATGTTCCAAGGGCCTCAGGCAATCTCCTGTGCCGCGTGTCACCAGAGACTCTTTTTCAGGGCGTGACCAGCAATGTGAGGACAGCTGCCAGCAATGTCCTGGTGGCTCTGGCCCGGATGCACTTCACCTTGGTGATGGCCGAGCTCCAGAGCCACCTGAAGGCCATAGGGGAGATGTCCAAGGAGTTTGTGCTCATCACCCTGAGCAAACTCTTCAGCACCTATGGTAGAGTGCCCTCAGCCTCCTGACATCTCTAACAACCGGGGAAGGGGTCTCTCCCCTCCACACGTGATCTGCGTTGAGCTGGGGGATGCAGGGCTGTAGCCCCTCCTCCCTCACTGCCGGGACTCTGACTGTGGCCCTCTGCTTCCTCTCTGCAGCTCCACAGTGCATCCCCTTTGTGTGGCTG
>NW_011189243.1:0-505 GCF_000146605.3 Meleagris gallopavo | reverse complement strand
CCCAAGGGATTACACACCTTGGCTGCGAGCACCTTATAACAAACAGAACAAACGCAGCCCATCTGCCGTTAGGACTTGAATGTCTACAACAGGCTGAAGGGAGGAAAACCACAGTCAGTCCTTCAGGCCCACAGAACGATTTTGGAGCTGTCAAACCAGAATTAATCTTCCTACAAACCAACAGAAATCGACTCAGCGAAAGCAGATTGCTGCCAGTGTAAGAAACACATCGTTCAGTCTGCTGGCAGCTGAGTATCTATGGAGCAGACCCAGAACTGCCAGTGGGACGTCTGAAAGATGCCAAAACATCAGCCATCCTAACGCCTGGTTTTGCTCTGGGGACCCAAAGAAGACCCCAGGCCCACCTCTTGCCCTTCGTGTTCTCACTGCTGGCGCTGCATGTGACAGGAATATAAAACCAGCCCTTCTCGGTACTCTGCCTTGTCCAAACACCGGGCTGTTCTGAAGAATGTCGTTTATGAAAAGATGCACTAAGCAGGACCGA
>NW_011189242.1:0-743 GCF_000146605.3 Meleagris gallopavo | reverse complement strand
ACAGAAACAAACGCAGCCCATCTGCCGTTAGGACTTGAATGTCTACAACAGGCTGAAGGGAGGAAAACCACAGTCAGTCCTTCAGGCCCACAGAACGATTTTGGAGCTGTCAAACCAGAATTACTCTTCCTACAAACCAACAGAAATCGACTCAGCGAAAGCAGATTGCTGCCAGTGTAAGAAACACATCGTTCAGTCTGCTGGCAGCTGAGTATCTATGGAGCAGACCCAGAACTGCCAGTGGGACGTCTGAAAGATGCCAAAACATCAGCCATCCTAACGCCTGGTTTTGCTCTGGGGACCCAAAGAAGACCCCAGGCCCACCTCTTGCCCTTCGTGTTCTCACTGCTGGCGCTGCATGTGACAGGAATATAAAACCAGCCCTTCTGGTACTCTGCCTTGTCCAAACACCGGGCTGTTCTGAAGAATGTCGTTTATGAAAAGATGCACTAAGCAGGACCGACATTTTGCTATAGAGAATCACTGATGCTACTGTCCCTTTCCCCAAATTGTGACTAACTGAATGCTTCTGAGACGCGTTCAGAAATCAGCTGAAACAGAATCAAAGTTTCCCACCAGCATCGAGATCCTTTGGGTGAGCTGTGATTTGTTGTTTGAGGGCTGGGCCCACCAGCAGCAGGTTGAATTCACAGTGTCAGCCCAAAGTGACCCCCTGGCATGCTACAAACATACAGGTAATAGTCTTTTCCAAACGTCCTGCTTCTCTTCCTGACCAAAGCGGT
>NW_011189241.1:0-407 GCF_000146605.3 Meleagris gallopavo | reverse complement strand
CAGTAGTACGTGTTGCTGCAAGCTAGCTTTCTTTTTGTTCTCAGTCCTGCCTGAATTTTGCTTCTCCACCTCTGCAGACGACACCTCTATGGCTCTTCTCCGTAATCCTGTGTTGTTTGGTGTAAGGATGTAACTAACCCTTGTGACAGTATAAAGATGCAGGCTTGTTCCTGACCTGAGCCTTGAATTTCCAAGGCAATAGTCTGAGATGTGATTGGGCATGGAGACTGGAACTTGTTACATTGATTTTTGAGTTGCTTTTTTTGTGGGGAAAGGTGTCGTACCATTAGAACCAGCAGAGGCTGATGCAGGGCAGTGATACTCCTGCCATCCTCCTTTTGGGCAAGGATCGTGTGTCTCCCTTCCAAATCCGTCTTGTGGTGCTCTTCCTAAAATTACCAAGATGC
>NW_011189240.1:0-336 GCF_000146605.3 Meleagris gallopavo | reverse complement strand
AGCCTTGAATTTCCAAGGCAATAGTCTGAGATGTGATTGGGCGATGGAGACTGGAACTTGTTACATTGATTTTGTAGTTGCTTTTTTTGTTGGGGAAAGGTGTCGTACCATTAGAACCAGCAGAGGCTGATGCAGGGCAGTGATACTCCTGCCATCCTCCTTTTGGGCAAGGATCGTGTGTCTCCCTTCCAAATCCGTCTTGTGGTGCTCTTCCTAAAATTACCAAGATGCTTTTTTTCTGAGAACAGGAAGCCTGTGCCAGACCTCTGGGCTGGAAAGCTGTCAGTAGTGTAATAAAGCAGCTGTATGCAAGTAGGAATGGGAAGCTTGCTTGCT
>NW_011189239.1:0-1010 GCF_000146605.3 Meleagris gallopavo | reverse complement strand
TGGGACAGGGTATAAGAACATCCTCTACACTGCTGCTGGAGAGAAAGGTCCCATTTGGAGTTTGTGGCAAAGAGCCTCAGGAGAGACCCGAGGCCAACCCCTGGGATTCTGGAGTCGAGCCTACAGGGGGTCAGAAGAGGGCTACACTCCAACTGAAAAGGAGATCTTAGCCACATATGAGGGGGTTTGGGCTGCTTCTGAAGTAATTGGTACTGAAACGCAGCTCCTTCTGGCACCTCGGCTGCCAGTGCTGAACTGGATGTTTAAGGGAAAGGGTCCCTCCACCCATCATGCTACTGATGCCATTTGGAGTAAGTGGATTGCGCTGATTACACAGCGAGCGCGGATGGGGAATCTCAACCATCCAGGAATCCTAGAGGTGATCATGGACTGGCCTGAAGGCAAAAAGTTTGGAACATCACCAGGAGAAGAAGTAGCACGTGCAAAAGAGGCCCCACCATACAATGAACTACCGGAAAATGAAAAGAAATATGCCCTGTTCACAGATGGATCATGTTGTATTGTGGGAAAGCATCGCAGATGGAAGCCGCTGTGTGGAGCCCCACACAACAAGTTGCAGAGGCCACTGAAGGAAAGGAGAATTGAGCCAATTTGCAGAGGTAAAGGCTGTCCAACTGGCCTTGGATGTTGCTGAACGGGAGAGGTGGCCAATGCTTTATCTTTACACTGACTCATGGATGGTGGCAAATGCTCTATGGGGATGGTTACAGCAGTGGGAGCAAAATAACTGGCAAAGAAAGAGTAAACCTATTTGGGCTGCTGAATTGTGGAAAGATATTGCTGCCCGAACAAAGAATATGGTTGTAAAGGTGCGCCATGTAGATGCTCATGTGCCCAAGAGTCGGGCTACAGAAGAACAGCAAAATAACCATCAGGTAGACCAAGCTGCCAAAACTGAGGTGGCCCAAATAGACCTGGACTGGCAGAACAAGGGTGAATTATTTTTAGCTCGATGGGCCCATGAGACCTCGGGTCACCAAGGGAGAGAT
>NW_011189238.1:0-491 GCF_000146605.3 Meleagris gallopavo | reverse complement strand
GGGAAAGCATCGCAGATGGAAGCCGCTGTGTGGAGCCCCACACGACAAGTGCAGAGGCCACTGAAGGAAAAGGAGAATCGAGCCAATTTGCAGAGGTAAAGGCTGTCCAGCTGGCCTTGGATGTTGCTGAACGGGAGAGGTGGCCAATGCTTTATCTTTACACTGACTCATGGATGGTGGCAAATGCTCTATGGGGATGGTTACAGCAGTGGGAGCAAAATAACTGGCAAAGAAAGAGTAAACCTATTTGGGCTGCTGAATTGTGGAAAGATATTGCTGCCCGAACAAAGAATATGGTTGTAAAGGTGCGCCATGTAGATGCTCATGTGCCCAAGAGTCGGGCTACAGAAGAACAGCAAAATAACCATCAGGTAGACCAAGCTGCCAAAATTGAGGTGGCCCAAATAGACCTGGACTGGCAGAACAAGGGTGAATTATTTTTAGCTCGATGGGCCCATGAGACCTCGGGTCACCAAGGGAGAGATGCGACA
>NW_011189237.1:0-424 GCF_000146605.3 Meleagris gallopavo | reverse complement strand
GGTGTCCACTGACGCCCTCAGGAACTGTTGGAGAACAGGAGAAGACAATGTTCCCTTGCCCTTTGCCTCTTCCCTCACTCCCAAGTTGCTGCAGCCTTCTGGGGAGAGGTGCCTGGAAGAACAGTCCCTCTCCCAGCTCCCCCAGCATTCCCTCCATTAAAGCCTCCTGCCGTTCTTCTCCTAAGACCCCCCTTGGCCTTGGCACAGAGTGGAAGAGGCAGCGCCACAAAGGCGTGCGGCCGCTCCGCAGCAGCGTTTGAGAGGCTGTTCCTGTCCCACAGTGGCTCATATGGGAGCGGGGCTACTTGGGGCAGGCAAGCACTTCTCTGCACCGCGCCTCCCAGCAATGCTGTACCTTTAGCAGACGGCGCTCAAACTCTGCAGAGTCCAGGAAGTTCTCCCCTTTCCCTGCACAGCAATAGGA
>NW_011189236.1:0-1143 GCF_000146605.3 Meleagris gallopavo | reverse complement strand
CAATCTATCTACTTCCTAACATAAAGGGCAAGTCCCCCTCAGTTCCTATCCTGTCTATCCCTTCTGAAGAGCCTGTAGCCTTCAATCAGAGTATTCCAATCATGGGATTCATCCCACCACATTTCTGTGATAGCAACCAGATCATAAATTTCCAAGCACATCACAGTTTCTAACTCCTCCTCCTCATTTCCCATGCTGTGTGCATTAGAGTAAAAGCACTTCAGCTGGGCTTTCTGATACAACACCTTTCCAGAAGGGCCTTCCCCTCAAACCTTCAGAAGAAATCTGAAGTTTTCCCCCACGGCTTTCTGGAAGAACGTGAGAAGGTTTCAGACAGAGGATTGGCAACATTGCTTCCTCTGAGGAGTTCCTAGATGATCTTACAGGATGGTTTGGAGGGTTTTTTCCCCCACAATCTCCTGGCGTAGCATTTGACTCTCTTCTCCCATCAGATCTAGTATAAAGCTCCAGACTACTCACTCTACTGTAGTAAGCCTCATTGCATCTCCTTCCCCTTTCTTATATAGTTTAAAGCCCTCTCAATGAACCCCATTAGCTCTTGGGCTAGTATTCTTTTTCCTCTTAGAGGCAAGTGACACCCATTTGCAGTCATCAGACCAGGTGCAGAGTAAATAGCCCTGTGGTAAAAAAAAAACAACAAAGTTCCTGTGGAGACACCAGCCTCACAGCCACTTATTCATTACCAGGGTTTTCCTACGTCACTCTGTGTCCCTCACCGCCCCAGAATGGGTATAAGAAAATATCAGTAATGCTCCTGCTCCCTCAACCAACCACCTTAAAGCCCTGAAGTCTTTTTTGACAGTTTGCAGGCTTCTCTGAGCTACTTCATTGCTGCATGTCTGAGCTATCAGTAATGGGTAGTAATCGGAGGGGTGAACCAGATCTGGGAGTTTTCTAGTTATGTCTTTGACCCAGGCCCCAGGGATGCAGCACCTCTCCCTGTACATTCTGTCTGGCCTGCATATAGAGTCCTCACTCCATGAGGAGTGAATCATGTACAACAATAACCCTTCTGTCTTTCTTAGCAGAGGTAGTGTGGAAATGCAGGGTCGACTGCCTAACCCTTGGCAATATCTTAGACAAACCCTCCTGTGCCTCCTCACTCACCTCCCCTTCAATTTC
>NW_011189235.1:0-9640 GCF_000146605.3 Meleagris gallopavo | reverse complement strand
TTTCTGTGATAGCAACCAGATCATAAATTTCCAAGCACATCACAGTTTCTAACTCCTCCTCCTCATTTCCCATGCTGTGTGCATTAGAGTAAAAGCACTTCAGCTGGGCTTTCTGATACAACACCTTTCCAGAAGGGCCTTCCCCTCAAACCTTCAGAAGAAATCTGAAGTTTTCCCCCACGGCTTTCTGGAAGAACGTGAGAAGGTTTCAGACAGAGGATTGGCAACATTGCTTCCTCTGAGGAGTTCCTAGATGATCTTACAGGATGGTTTGGAGGGTTTTTTCCCCCACAATCTCCTGGCGTAGCATTTGACTCTCTTCTCCCATCAGATCTAGTATAAAGCTCCAGACTACTCACTCTACTGTAGTAAGCCTCATTGCATCTCCTTCCCCTTTCTTATATAGTTTAAAGCCCTCTCAATGAACCCCATTAGCTCTTGGGCTAGTATTCTTTTTCCTCTTAGAGGCAAGTGACACCCATTTGCAGTCATCAGACCAGGTGCAGAGTAAATAGCCCTGTGGTAAAAAAAAAACAACAAAGTTCCTGTGGAGACACCAGCCTCACAGCCACTTATTCATTACCAGGGTTTTCCTACGTCACTCTGTGTCCCTCACCGCCCCAGAATGGGTATAAGAAAATATCAGTAATGCTCCTGCTCCCTCAACCAACCACCTTAAAGCCCTGAAGTCTTTTTTGACAGTTTGCAGGCTTCTCTGAGCTACTTCATTGCTGCATGTCTGAGCTATCAGTAATGGGTAGTAATCGGAGGGGTGAACCAGATCTGGGAGTTTTCTAGTTATGTCTTTGACCCAGGCCCCAGGGATGCAGCACCTCTCCCTGTACATTCTGTCTGGCCTGCATATAGAGTCCTCACTCCATGAGGAGTGAATCATGTACAACAATAACCCTTCTGTCTTTCTTAGCAGAGGTAGTGTGGAAATGCAGGGTCGACTGCCTAACCCTTGGCAATATCTTAGACAAACCCTCCTGTGCCTCCTCACTCACCTCCCCTTCAATTTCCAGTGCCTCAAACATATTACTTAGGGTCACCTGGGAAGTGAGGTTGACAGTGTTGGGGTTCACCCACAATGCTGAGCTGGGACAGTCTTCCAACTCTCCCCATCTCTCAGGTTCCCCCTCAATGCCTGACAGTGACGGGGCAGGGAGTCCATCACTTTCCAGAAGTTTCCCTGGTGCCTTTATCTCTGGCATGCCAGGAAGTTACTCCACCAGTCAATCTCTTTTTCATATTGCCTGATGGTCCTTAACTTCTCTACTTCCTCCTTGATCAATGCCACCATGCTGAGAAGATATTCCACCTGCTCACACTCACACTTCACCTGCCATCCTCCCTGGGCAGCAGCAGTCTCAGGCACTCTCTGCAGCTGGAGACCTGAACAGCCACATTCTTGGGCTTCACCTCTGTCTGCATCACCATGTCTCTGTGGAGTGAGCTTGTTGCCTGGTGAATACCATGGTAAATCTGTGGTCTTGGAGACTGCCAATAGGTAAGCTAGTTCTGAGCAAGGTAGGACAGTACCTTTGTGCACTGCCACACAAGCTACCACACCCGCTACTACAGTATGTTGTGCATGCTGCATACATGCTGCCTTCTCCTCAGTGCATCTGGTAGGCAATAACACGTTGCCCCCCTTCCAAAAGCTTTTTTGAAGGCAAGGGGAGTGCATGCGGTTCCATTGCCCTGGCAACACCCATCCTATGACTGCTGCTTTCACAAGAGCTGCTGGGCTGCTCTGCTTTCTCTAAGTTCCCCTTGCAAAGGGACCTACCCAAGCCCCCCTGTACCTTGCAATCAGTCTCTGAGGTTCTGGACAGGATGGCTCCGAAGGAGCTAACCTCGGCAATTAAGCAAGGTAAACTCTACCTCTCTCACATCACCTTTCATAAGATTTAATAGAAAAATTATAGATTCAGAAAAAGGCACTGACCGCTCACAGTACTTAGAAGAACAGTGAAGACCCAAGAAATAAGGCCCAGTTCAGAAAGTGAGGCTTATAATCAAAAAGAGATGTCTAAATGACATATGAGTGTAAACTATAAATTCCAGAGTGTCTCTGTTTTGAGAGCTCTGTATTTACAAGAGAACAGAAATCCCAGACCATAGCATTAACTGTGGTCAAGCTAGTGGAGCTGAGTCATCTTATAGAAGTATATAGAACATGGGACCTAACCTACATTTCTGAACTCCTGTTTTTGTCTTGATATCTTAAGAAAGAAGGGTCAGAGGAGCAGCAATAAATTCTCCACAGCACTGTAACATCTGACTTACAAGCAATCAACCTCATGAGGTCAAAAGCCCAAACCACTGGAGAAGAGAACTGCTTGTATATGTTGCCTTCTCCATTATATGGAAGGCTTATGAGTATTCTGTGTGCTGAATCAAAAAGCTTTTTGTAGTTCTTCTGCAGTAGAATTATATTGCTGAGTACATTCATAGGAGATTTATAAATATTTGTTTTGGAGTTGCAGTAAGTAGAGGTGATTTAGTTGAAATTACTATTCTTTCTAGAATTTGAACTTAACTACGAATTCAGATAAAGTGTCAGGGACAGTGTGCTGTTATAGTTGCCATCATTCAGATGGGGTGTTTCTGGCCTTTCTGTTCCTGAAAAATTGAACAGTATTTTTCATAGATATTATTATTATTATTATTATTAACCTCTTGGCTAAATTCCAATTTGGATAATTACAGTCTGCTCTGTATATTCTCTAAACAAAGTATGTTAAATAACTTTTATTTCCTTTCCTAATATTCTAAGGAGCATTTCTGTGATTTATTAAATAATAGTTCTGCTTAAAGTTAACTGCTTCTAATACTAAGGGAAAGTGATTCTTTTAGAAGGTGTGTTGACTACTTAGTGCTGAACGATAAATTGCACAGCTGCGTTGGTGATGCTTGTCATGTGGGAAGAGTTTCTTAGTGCTGTACAAAAGCAAAAGGAAACTATCTCCTTATCAAGATAGCTGCAATTTAATTTAGAGTTGATGGAAACGTTTTAGATAAACAATACAACATGTTCAACTCAAGGAGATGAATATGAGTCTGGAGAAATCCACAAGAAAAGTTTTATGGATGTTTTAAGAGTCTGAAGGATTAAATAAAGGCTTTTTATTCAAGGCGAGGGATAAATACGGAAAACTAGAATACAAAGGAGAATTTAGAGAAATTCAAAGTATACAAAATATTTGGATTTCACTCTTATAAGAAAAAAATCAAAGGGCCAAAAATTGGCTATTTGGACCTGCTATGAAGCCAGACAGTAACAGTTTTGTAACAAATGGTAGAAAAGAAAATGTTTCAGATATTGTAGAGTAAAAGATTTTGTTAAGCATACGTGACTCATTCTGTTCCTTGCTTTGATGTAAAAATAACAGAAGAATAAAATAATTTCATAATTAATCACATTACTGGTACATCTCCCTCTATAACCCACAGTACTTAGCAGCACTCAGTATGAAAGTAAGAAAGGCATAGGAAGTAAAGGTACTCCACAGAACAGAAACGTTCTCTCTCAGAAAATGCACTAACACTTACCATCTTCATGATTTTTCTGTGGCTGTCGACACAATTATTCTAAACTAGAACAAATGAACTCCTGTATAACTTCTTCAAATCTTATTTAAATCCCATTTAATACCATCCATCAACCCAGAGAAGACTTTTCCTCTTCATGAAGAAAGGACAGCAACATTGGCAATTTTGCTCATAATTGTTCAATCATGTATATTGCAAACTGTATAGGTTCATGGGATACTTTGGCTTTGTGGCTTTTATACAAAATAGCTCAACATGCTTAATGCAAGATCATAACAATTCTGTAACTTCTAGTACTGTTTGTCATTATTTTATTTCAAAATGGAAGAATAGTAACGCGTTTCTCTTTAAACTGTGTTCAGAATTGGTCATATCTATTAAAAAATAATAATAATATCAAGCATATTTTACCAAATATTATGTATAAATTAAGTATTCATAGGGTTGATGTATGCCTGGTTCTGTGTTAGCATTGTTTGTGTTTATAGCAATCTGAGAAATCATCTAGATCAGATTTAAGAAAAAATGTTGTTACTGTGCAGATTATGCTTTGACTGTAATCTCAAAGTTTGAGAATTTATTTCTCTGATGTTACAAAAGCATAGAGACCTCTTGGCCTCATTATCATTATGAATTTATTGTTGCCAAAGTTACATTAACTGCTATTTTGGAGTCCTCTCCATACAGAATTTTCATTAGCTTAGTTCCTTTGAATACAATATTAATGTATATAAGTGTAATACAATATGCACAGCTCCAAATTAAAATATAACTTCTTTCTTACGGGTAATGATCAGGGACCAAAGGCAAATTTCTCCATTAAACAACTTCATTGGGTGGGTTGGTGAAACTTGAACTACTTTCATTTCTAATTTACCATTGTCAAAAAATCAGGATACACATTAAAGTTTGAATCATGCTTTGAACTCTTCTTTTTTTTATATAATATATATATAATATAATATATAATAACTGGATTCAAGGGAATTATTGTTGTCCTTTGCTAGAGAAACAAAAATATATATATTTTGAAGTTAGTGAGTCAGATATAATCCTAATTAATTCCTTTAATCAGGTGGAATGAATTAATTCATGAAAGTAAATTTATATGCCCTTCACAGGATAATTATTGTAAGATAAAACTTTCAGTCACGTAACTGGCGAAGCAAAAAAAAGAAAATAATATCATCTAGCTTTTCTGAGAAGATGGGTGGTCCAATTCCAGTGCAGATAATGCAAAAATTCCAGTTTATGATCAAATCATATTGAAGAATTTATTCCCAAATTAACACCTATTTCTTGACTTATTTTCTTGTGTTTCATTATTGCATTCTCTGAAGAAAGGCAGCTAAGTTTCTAATAATTAGATTAGACAAAGAGTGGAACCTCAGTGTCTCTTGTTTATGAATTTCAAAGATTCAAGTACAAATCTGAGAAAAAAAAACATCCTATATTTGCAAAAATATGAAAAGCAGAAGTAATTATAATAAATTTCTACATATTGAAAAAACAATGTTATGTAGGTTATTAATTAATTGGATCCAAATTAAGTAACTTAATTTTGCCTTTTCTATTTAGCTTCTCTTCCCCAGTACAGTTCAAAATTCTCAGTATAGGAATGGCTTAGACAATGTCACCGAGATCAATTTATGTTACTGTTTCCATAATAATGTGAATAGTAATGATAATAATAATCCTTGTAATATTCTTTCATTTGATTGGCTAGTTGGCTTGTTCTTATTTGAGAAAAGCTTTGGAGATTTTCTTTTCCTGGGCATAATTCTGGGCTTTCACAAACAGTGGATGACTTCCTCCATTGGGACTAGAAAGCAAAAAGCACCAAACGATCCTTATGTGTGCATTTAGGACAACTAGTTCTTGCCCGACTCCAGAGACAAATTCAAAGGACAGTTTGAATTTCAGTTTGTTGCACTTGCATACTTTCTGATCCTTTGGGCTCTGTGGTTTAACCCTAACATCCAGCTAAGTACCACACAAATACTTCTAAGTCTCCACAGTTGGGATGGGAGAGAACTGGAAAAGTGTGAAAAGTGAGGTTGATAAAAAGGCAGTTTATTATGTAAAGCAAATCTGCATACACAGACGAAACAAAATAAGGAGTTCATTCACTACTTTTCATTGGCAAACAGATGTTCAGCCACAGCTGGTAAAGCATGTCTCATCATGTGTAATGGTTGCTTGGGAAAATGATCACCATTGATCGGAACATCCCCTCTTCTTCCTTCTTTAATCCAGATTTAATTGTTGAGTATTTCATATTGTATGAAATATCCCTTTGACCAGTTTAGGTCAGCTAATAGCTCTGTCTCCTCCCAGCTCCTTGTGTATCCTTAGCCTCCTCGCTGGTAGGACAGTGTGAGAAGCTGAAATGTCCTTGACTCTGTGTAACTCTGCTCTTCAGCAAATAAAAACATGGGGATACTTTTACTACCATTTTCATAAAAATACTACTACTTTATTACTCAGCTTCATATGAGTCTATGTGAAAATTTCCAGAAAAGACCCAGGCACTGTGTTTAGAGTTGATACTTTCATGCAAAGGGTAATTCAGTAGCAAGAAATACAATCATTTGATGTCCTTCTGTCATTTTCTCCCCTCAGCAGTGATGTTTATCTGATGGTGAGCCAGCCTAGCCACCCACCTGCATGGGGCAAGCAGATCTGCAGGGAATGCCATCTGCTTCTCTGTAGAATACAAAGCAGCCATGCAGAGTAAAGCATCCTCTGTGCTAAGTAGGCCATTTCCCACCATATTATAACAATTTCACACTAGGTTATATAGTGAGTTTTAAATGATTGAACGTCCCCTTTGAACATTCAAAGATTTCCTACTATGCTTGTTCACTGTTATTGCTTTTTAGATAGCCTTGTGGCAAATTAGTGGAATATACTGTAAGAAAAGAAAGATCATCAACATCTTATTTGCATATAAACATCATATTATTTTCAAATTATCCACTATGCTTCCCATTTTCTTGTGATGTTTTCTACAGCCTGTATGGAGTCTGCCTATTCTATCAGTATTTACCGATTAATGTTTTGTTTCATAATATAATAAATATTTTTTTCTACTTTTATTTCCCCCCTGAATATAAGAACAAAATTACACAATGGTAAGAACATTAAGCAACTCTTAAATATTAAGTTTTAGCAAGTAAATCGGAAAAGTTAAGACAGAAGTAATACAAACTTTCAACAAAAATGCAACTCTTCACTTTCTCACTGCATAGAAAATGCTTGAGGAAGTTTTCAATATTACTATCCATGTAACTTCACCTAAAATTTATAGGAATTTTTTCAGGCTCATAATGCCCTTGGCAATAGCCCCCGTACTTTCCACTCCGCTAGAGAAGAACAAGAAAATGAAGTCATGATGAAGTCCAGTTTCCCTAGTAGCCAGCTTCTTTACTTCAGTATGCACACGGGTCTCCTGGCTCTTGTCCATTGCTACATTACTGTATTGTGCTTGTATTGTATGAAGTCATTTGTACTTTGAGGGACATATGAATGGTAAGGGAATGGAAGGTGATTTTTCAAAGAGGGACATAATGAAAGAAAGCTAAACTATGTACAGTTACAAGTGCCTTCATTATTGACAATGTCTGAACTGAAGACATGCTGAGATATAATGGTGAATTGCAGCTTCAGGGAGTCATCTGTGGATCTCAATGCAAAATCATTCAACCCAGCAAACTTATAGCAGAAGGAGGTCTATTTGAAATTCTTCAGCTGGAAAAAAAAACTTTCTAAGGAAGTTTACAGAAGAATAAATGAATTTCCATCATACATCATTTCTTTCTTACCTTGACCAACATTCTCTAGGCTCTGAACTGGTTTTCATGCCATATATGATGGTAATATTATACTACTAATATAGAAAATGTTAATGCATATCCTGAAGAACACTTTGATTGCAAAATTTGAAAATAGGAAAATCTGCAATTATGGCAGTTTTATATGCATGTTATTGAATTTGTTATTGAATTTATTGAATCTGAAAAATATCTAAGGTAATCTGAGTTATTAGTATTTATAATGAAAAGTTTTGGAGTCTTGTTAGCAGTGAGATAGTGTTTAAGCTTTTGAAGCATACTGAGCTAACCATTGTTTCATATTAATACATTTAAGACTAATATGTGAAAACAAAAAGGACCTAAAATATATAGAGAAACAAAATTAAACAGTTCATATGAAACTAGTAATTGTCTCATTTAATCTTCAAGAGGTAAGTTTTCTAAAGTGTGCCTGGTACAACAATAATCTGTATTAACGAGCTTTAGTTTTCTTAGTTATTGTTAACATTATTTAACTATATTATAGTTAGCAGACCAGCTCATTTTACAAAAGGTCTTGCTGACAAGTTTTTGTTTGTTTGTTTGTTTGTTTTTCTTTTTTTTCTTTTTTTTCTTTTTTTTTTAATCTTTGAGAGTCTTTCAATTCTTTTCTCTAGCCTAATGTTTTGTGATGGCATTTCTTAAAAATTTTTCTTATGACTTTGGTATGCCAACCCACATCTATAGTATCTAGCATTGCTATAATCTTTAATGCATTCTTCTTGATACCAGCATCATCAGGGAAAATATTACCTATTACCTATTATTAACAGACAGACTCATTCTACAAGTTCAGTTATGTGTCAGATTTTTAAGGGTACTTAGGCACCTAATGACTCAAGCAAATTTCTAGTAGAAATTTGATGAAAATCTGAATGTCTAAGTTCCATTATTTCAATAGATATTAGGTACTGTCTTTTTCAAAATTGCACTGCGGGCTATCACAGAATCACTGAACAATATGGGTTGGAAGGAGAGTTGAAAGGGGCCATCAAATCTAACCCCTCTTTGCTAATGCAAGTTCCCTATAGTAGGTTGAAGTAAAGAATCCAGATGAGTTTTATCTGGATTTCCAGACCCTATTATAATTTAATAATCCTATAGGATTATTAAAATTTTCCAGCTGACGTTCCAGAAGATTTTGCTTAAGCTGAAGCCACATCTCCTGATTCCATTAATGCTGGATCTTTTTGTAATAGAATCATAGAAAAATGGAATAATGGAATAGTTTATGTTGGAAGGGACTTCACCTACTTCCAAACTTCTTTTGTGAACAGGCTTCCAACCACTAAATCAGGCACTTGGTCAGGCTGGTCTTGAACAGCTCCAGAAATGAGGCATCTGGAAATTCTCTAGGCAATCTGTTCCAACACCACACCACCTTCTCACTGAAAAATCTCCTCCTGACATCAGATTTAAATCTCCTCTCTTTTAGTTTAAAATCATTGCCCCTTGTCCTATCATTATCTACCTGTGCAAAAAGTTGATCTCCCTCCTGCTTATAAGCTCTCTTTAAGTACTGGAAGGCTGCAGTGAGGTGTTCCTCAAGCCTTCTCCTCTCCAGACTGAACAAGATCAGCTCCCTAAATCTGTATTTGTAGGAGAGGTGCTCCAACTCTCTGATCACATTTGTGTCCCTCCTTTGGACACACTCCAATAGCCTTACGTTCTCCTTTTGCTGGGGGCCCCAGACCAGAATGCAGTTCTCCAGATAGGGCCTCATGAGGGCAGAGCAGAGAGGGACAATCACCTGCCATGCTCTGCTGGTCACTCCTCTTTTGATGCACCCCATCATACAGTTGGGTTTCCAGCCTGCAAATGCACACTGATGGCTCTTGTTAAGTTTTTCATTTACCAGGATCCCCAGGTATTCCTTGGCAGGGCTGCTTTTAGTGATTTCTCCCAGTTTGTACACGTTTGTAATATCCCCTACCCAAGTGCAACACCTAGCATTTGGCCTTTTTGAACATCATTTTGCTCACTTTGCAAGATTGTTTGGGTCCTTTTGAATGGCTTCCCTTCCTTCTGTCATATAAATTGCACTGAACAGTTTGATGTCACCCACAGACTTGCCGAGGCAAGTTTTATATGACTAAATATTAAATGCTAACTATGTTACCTAAAGAGTAGCAGGTTGTATACCCAGGGGAACAAGCTAGCTCTTAAACTATGTGTAAGGGAATGATTACAATAAGTTTTTGCTTTTTTTTTTTTTTTCTTTAAATTAT
>NW_011189234.1:0-512 GCF_000146605.3 Meleagris gallopavo | reverse complement strand
TGGGAATGAAAGATAATTGAGAATGTCATGCAAGGTCAAGCTAACACCTAAACTCTTCTGATCTCATCTGCCTTATCTGTAATATTTCTTCTTCCCAAGCACCACACTGCTACAAAAGTTCTAACACAGAAGCTGAACTCCATCATCTCTCAAGAGCACTAGCACAAATTCAGTGACACATATAACAGTGGCGTTACCTATGACACAGGTGTAGCACTCTGGCCATGACATTCTCAATTATCTTTCATTCCCATGTTTTACTGTAGGAATCACCCATATGGATCATGACACCAAATGCTCTGATCCAAGAAAATAATCCTAAGAATGTGGCTTCCTACTAATGCCCTCTAATTTCCTTCTGTATTACTGCTGTGCAAATCTGGTACTCTGTGGCTCTGTGCCAAGATTGGGTATAGGATCATGCACCCAACTATTAATCATACGTCAGTTTTCCAATAGTTCCCATAGTATCAGTTTCATTCAATGCTGTAGAGAAGAGAGCTTAACAAGGT
>NW_011189233.1:0-428 GCF_000146605.3 Meleagris gallopavo | reverse complement strand
TTTTGAAACTATAAGTTCCTGAAAATTGCTACCTTTCTTCCTTTATTTGAAAAACTGACGTATGATTAATAGTTGGGTGCATGATCCTATACCCAATCTTGGCACAGAGCCACAGAGTACCAGATTTGCACAGCAGTAATACAGAAGGAAATTAGAGGGCATTAGTAGGAAGCCACATTCTTAGGATTATTTTCTTGGATCAGAGCATTTGGTGTCATGATCCATATGGGTGATTCCTACAGTAAAACATGGGAATGAAAGATAATTGAGAATGTCATGCAAGGTCAAGCTAACACCTAAACTCTTCTGATCTCATCTGCCTTATCTGTAATATTTCTTCTTCCCAAGCACCACACTGCTACAAAAGTTCTAACACAGAAGCTGAACTCCATCATCTCTCAAGAGCACTAGCACAAATTCAGTGACAC
>NW_011189232.1:0-402 GCF_000146605.3 Meleagris gallopavo | reverse complement strand
ATTTGCACAGCAGTAATACAGAAGGAAATTAGAGGGCATTAGTAGGAAGCCACATTCTTAGGATTATTTCTTGGATCAGAGCATTTGGTGTCATGATCCATATGGGTGATTCCTACAGTAAAACATGGGAATGAAAGATAATTGAGAATGTCATGCAAGGTCAAGCTAACACCTAAACTCTTCTGATCTCATCTGCCTTATCTGTAATATTTCTTCTTCCCAAGCACCACACTGCTACAAAAGTTCTAACACAGAAGCTGAACTCCATCATCTCTCAAGAGCACTAGCACAAATTCAGTGACACATATAACAGTGGCGTTACCTATGACACAGGTGTAGCACTCTGGCCATGACATCCTGATGGATCAGGGACATCCTGCCCCACACAGAGCTCTCAGAGAC
>NW_011189231.1:0-818 GCF_000146605.3 Meleagris gallopavo | reverse complement strand
TGTGCAATAAATGTTAGATTTGAGGAAAGAGGATAGGGAAAATAGCATAATGAGGGGACAATGAAAAGTATAAATGCATCTTTCCCATTTCTGGAAACTGTTGTGATACCTTCCCGCAGGAAAAGATGGGAAAGAGGGCATTTTTGTCATTCATTTTTTCATCTAGTGAGGCACAATCTTGTGATCCTTTTAAGTATCCTTGATCACAGCGTATTTTATTGTCATCTTTCCTCAAATCTAACATTTATTGCACAATTACTCTGTATTTCTGTTACCACACTCTCTTAATTCACCTATAACCAACTATTCTTTAGAACAATCCATGGGATTTAAAGACTGTTGGTAAATTAGGCTTGTCTCCATTTTTTGAGTTTCATTTATATCACTCCAATTGCAAAAGTAAAAAAGAAAATTCTAATTTTCTCTGCAGTTCAAAACTTTCCTGCTACTAAGGATTACTCAAGCTACTGTAGATGCCTTCTGGACCATGGTTTCACAACTTTCCTGTCTTCCAGGCACTTCTGATTCGGTAGGGGTTGGACTGGAACACCTGCACTTTAACAACTGTCAGCTTATATTTAAATTAGGTACACTTCAAAGTAACACAGGAATTGCTCTCTGATCTGTTAGTTGTACAGCAAGCAAGCATAAGAATTCCTTTAAAACTGTTATAAGTAGCACATCTCCTTTGCCTCTATCAAAGATACCATTCAAAACCTGAAGAAAAAAAAAGATTAAACCAGAATTTCAAAGCAATTTAGATATTTAATGAGGGGGATTTACAAAAGTGTCTGAGCAATCATATAAACTTACCTCTC
>NW_011189230.1:0-563 GCF_000146605.3 Meleagris gallopavo | reverse complement strand
CCCGAAGCGCAGCCCCTACCCTGGCGAAGAGTCGTGGGGTCCCTCTGGGTTCCAGCGTGGAATGGAGCTGCCGTGGGATCGGTGCGGAGGGCGAACAGCTGGGCTGTGCTCGGCCCCATCCGTCACCGGGTGCGAGGAGGGCTGAAGGCGATGCTTTAAAAATAGCTGGCGGGATTTTCGATCCCGAAAACTGAATTCCAGCGGGGAGGGAAAGGAGAGGGTGGGAGAGGTGAAGGTTTCCAAACGGTGCCTGTTGGTGTGCTCCAAATCCCCAGTGAGAGCAACGCCAAAGAGGGTCCCAACCCCAATGGAGGATCCCAACCCCAATGGAGGATCCCAAACCCAATGGAGGATCCCAACCCCAATGGAGGATCCCAACCCCAATGGAGGATCCCAAACCCAATGGAGGGTCCCAACCCCAATGGAGGATCCCAACCCCAATGGAGGGTCCCAAACCCAATGGAGGATCCCAAACCCAATGGAGGGTCTCAACCCAATGGAGGATCCCAAACCCAATGGAGGGTCCCAAACCCAATGGAGGGTCCCAACCCCAATGGAGGATC
>NW_011189229.1:0-545 GCF_000146605.3 Meleagris gallopavo | reverse complement strand
AGGCGATTTGTCTTCTTTCCCGGCCACTCTGAGAGTTGCACCGAGTTGCAGCCAAAATGAGAATTGCATTTTGTTTTGGACGGGCTGAGATCTTCTTTGCTTTTGAGGTGGGTTGCAGTATAAAATGCTGGTGTAATGTAATCTTGTTCACGGGATATGTAGGCCTGGTGATCTTTTCCTGGTTTATCTGTTACCTGTAAAAATGTCTTGCAAGTGTATTGAAAAAGTGTGTGCTGCGCCTTTAAATTGTATCCTGCCATGTATGGAATGTGTATGCTGTTCATCAACTAAGTTTTGGAATTGGAATGAATATGTGTACCATGTTCTGCTTGTAAATGCCTAGTTGCTGTTGTTATATTGTGCATATGCTTCTAAGAGTCGTGTCTTGTGGAAATAATGCTGCAATAAAATACTCATGTCATTTTACTGCGTTGTGTCTTGCATTGTCACCGTCAGGACTGGGAACAGAAGAAGGTAGGTGTCGAAGGTAAGTGGACAGCGGTAGACTCAGAGGGACTCAGTGAAGTTGGTCAGGTAGCAGGCAG
>NW_011189228.1:0-464 GCF_000146605.3 Meleagris gallopavo | reverse complement strand
GCTGGATCTGAGGAAGGAGGCGTTTCAGCTGCTCGCCTTCTACCCTCCTCACCCCGACTACACCTGGCCCTTCGACGACATCATCGTCTTCTCCTTCTCCTGCAAGCAGGCAGGTGAGCCTCGCGCCCGGAGCCGAGCAGGGCTGGGGTTGGATCTTAGAGGGAGGGCTGGTGATGTTTGCCGGTGTTTTTAATCGCTGGTTGTGTTTTCTTGCTGGCCGTAGAGGTGCAGATGTTTGTTTGCAACAAGGAGGTGTACGGCTTCCTCCCGGTGCCGCTGCGCTCGCACAGCACGCTGCAGGATGAGAGGGAGAGCTTCGTGCACGTCCTGCTGGAGGTCATGGGTGCGTGCGGGGCTTAATCCTTAATCCTCACCCTGACCCTAATCCTTAATCCTCACCCTAATCCTTAATCCTCACCCTGACCCTAATCCTTAATCCTCACCCTAATCCTTAATCCTCACCC
>NW_011189227.1:0-553 GCF_000146605.3 Meleagris gallopavo | reverse complement strand
TAGTATCGCTATGATCTTTTCTATATCATTGCTTAAGACAGTGGTGACAAAGTGTATTTTGTGGTGTATGTTTAGAAAGAATGTGTTTTATTTAATATAAAATAACTTATTAGGAATATTTGTAAGTGTGCACACCAGGAGGCTGTGCTGCCATTCAGCAAGACCTGGACAGGCTGGAGAGTTGGACAGAAGGGGAACTTAATGAGGTTCAACAAGGGCAAGTGTAGAGTCCTACACATGGGGAAGAATAACTGCTTGCATCAGTACTGGTTAGGGCATGGATATCCAACCTTTTGGCTTGCCTGGACTGCATTGAGTAAAAAGGAGTTATTTCTGGTTCATTTGGCTGTTTTGGTTGTTGCTGATTAATGAGTGTGCGCCTGTTGGTGTGCTTGGCTCAGTGTATGGGGCTGCTGAATCATGGCCTGAACCTTTGATCGATCACCTGAGGTGAGCAATGAGTCAGCCACGGGAGCACAGGTGAAGTCAATTCACCTGTGCTGCAGGAAGGGGTGGAGCCTGGCTCCACCTCTCCTAAACCCATTTAAGAGCT
>NW_011189226.1:0-880 GCF_000146605.3 Meleagris gallopavo | reverse complement strand
CTCTGGGCGGCCGCCGGTGAGTCGCATCCTGCCCTCAGCACAGCCCTGTCCTGCCACAGAGCTGGGGGCTTTCTCTGGGGCACAGGCAAGCAGGCACCACGAGAAGAATGCTGCTGCTGCTGCCGCTTCTGGCCCCGGCTGAAGCCGGGTTGCATCCATTCCCCTCCCCGCGGAGGCTCCACCTGCAGCAGCAGCAGGAGGCTGTCCTGCGTACACCTGCGGGCAGCAGGCTGGCAGTGCTTGCTGCCTTTTCCCTCCTTCTGATACATGGACGTGCACAAGTGCTGCTGCGACAGAGTCCACCATCTGAGTGCTCACGAGGTCTGCAGTGCGTGCTGCAGTCGACAAAGATCTGGAGAGGATCCAGAGCAGATTCACTCTCTTGGTCAGAGAATAGGAGCTTGGCTCCTAGACCCCATTTAGGAGCTGGCTACCAGTGGGGAAGGATCTCTTTCTGGAGATCCCTCCTGCTGGAGTTTTCCAGGGAGCCCAGGACCAGGGCAAGCCCTTTGTCTGTTCTTTTTGGTGTAATAACCTGCTTAGCCAAACTCTCTTGTGTACTTCTTAATGATAACACCTGTATAACCATTGATTATACAGAAGAATAAGGAGATTAAACGAGAACTTAAGTCGGAGGAAAGCATTCCAACTCAGTGCTCCATCACAACATTGTTTATTGGAAGAGTCACAGGACAACAACTAAGACGTATAACTTCAGAACTACATTACATTACATGGTAAGCCACGTAAAAAGGTCTGCGAGTGCTGGTTTCTGAGGGACCTTTCCCGGCGTGGACTTCTTGGCTTTGAACTGCTCCAGCTCTTGGGCTGTTGATTCGCCCTCGGTGAACATAGCTGGCCTGGTCTGATGCCGTGTGGG
>NW_011189225.1:0-329 GCF_000146605.3 Meleagris gallopavo | reverse complement strand
CACTTTGGGAAGCAAACGGACTCATAGCAAACAAACGGGCAAGATGTAGAAACGCATTTGTGTAACAGTACGGAGGACGTTTCGGGAGTACTGATGTTATGTTAGCTTCGTATGGTGGTGGATGCAGTTAACCATAGTATTGTTTGCAAATGTGAGCAACGGAACATGAATAACTTCTCTTGCATGTTATATCTAATCATTGTGATTTCAGGAAACAGAAACAGAGGAGTGCATCACCAAGCTGTACCTGCCTCTCGGGTGCTGTTTGTTGAGGCTGATGTGAATGATTAAATTGGTATTTGCTGGGGGGAATTCCCCCTCCTCAAAAA
>NW_011189224.1:0-370 GCF_000146605.3 Meleagris gallopavo | reverse complement strand
GACTTACAGCTCAGGGTGGGTGATGCTGAACAGGGAGGAGGACAGCTGTGTCCCTACGGAGCACTGAAAGTGCTCTGTGCTCACACCCAGTGCCCCCCAGCCCTTTGCAGGATGAGCAGCGGGTACCCCTATGTCTGTGCGTGGTGACAATGTCATTTCCCCTCCAGGAGTGCTGATGTGCAGCACACACCTCCATCCCGGCCACCCCCTGCCCACCCAACCCCAGTGCTGCAGTCCCAGTGCCCCCAGTTGGCTCCCAGCAGCCATAATGCTGTGCAGTGGGGATTTAATTGCAACCACATAACCTTTGCATCCCATCCCACGTGTCGGCCGGCACAAGGCTCACAGCTCCAGATGGCACCCGGGAAAG
>NW_011189223.1:0-723 GCF_000146605.3 Meleagris gallopavo | reverse complement strand
AAAAATTAAGAAGCACTTACTGTACTGTCTTCCAAGAGCTGTGCCAACACAGTGCAGCACAGGGCAGCGAGGGAGCCCCAGGGAGGGCTGCACAATGAATGTCGGGTTTGCAGATACAGCAGACTGGCTCTCAAGCTGGACATCATCCCCATCATTTCACACAACATATCTTCACTGAGTTTGGACATTGAATCCAGCAGATCCATCATCATCCCTGCCAAGAGTTACCAGACCTGCTGAACGTGGATTCTTACCTGGCCCATGGTTACGCTGTGCTTACACAGAAGCACCTTCCCTTGACCACACTGCAAGGCTGCTGGGATGCCTGAAATACTCTGCCACGTTGTTATGAATTGGACTGATCACAGGGAGTTTCTCTGAAAAAGCCTTCCCAATTTGTTCATGTTAGGAGAGCAAGACTCGGAAGGATCTCAGTGGTGATGTAAATCATTCAAATACAATAAAATTTAATGGGACATTTGCTGTAAGAGCCAGAGGGGGATGCCAAGAAATGCAGGAGCTGCTTGCTGTGTTACAAGAGTGCTCCAACCCTCATCCATTTCAGGAGAGCCCAACGAGTGTCAGAAGCTGTTTTCATTAATGCTACTCTCTCTAATTAAATGCAGATTTAAGAAAGCAATCTCTACCTTGCAGCATTAGCCGTACAGCAGGGATTCTGCAAAGACCCCTTCCTTCCAACCTGATCAAACAGGTCTGTATTTA
>NW_011189222.1:0-600 GCF_000146605.3 Meleagris gallopavo | reverse complement strand
ATGCACCAGATGTGCCACAGACTTGTAAGAAAGAATTTTTAGATTGGAAATAATTTTGAAAGGTGGGTGAGTGTAAAAAGCATTTCAACATATAGAAAAAGTTTATACATTTTTATACTTTGACACGGTATGTAAAAAACTCGTCTGAGATACAAATTTTAACAAGAGTTTGTGTTGCATAAACCGTAGATACTTGTTTTTAATTTGCTAGAGAGGCTACTCATAGCTTTCAGTGTCATATCTTTACTTTTACAGTTCTGCAGGAAAAAGAAAGCAGAAATAATGCAGTTTTTTGGAAGAAAAAGGAAAAAAAAGACATATTAAAAAAGTTGTATATGTCTTAATTAGACTACTTTGCATTAGTTTTTGGTTGGTTTTTTTGTTTTTACTTACTAGCTCTATTAACAACTCCAAATGACACTTAGAAAGATCTTTGTGCTTACTGGGCAATGAAGAGAAATTTTACAACACCTCATGACTAACTTGCATTCTGGCTACAGCATGTCTAGCAAGAGCAGAGGAAAAGGAAGACTAAGATTTTGAAAAAAGAAAAAGGAAAAAGCAGTATTTAACAAACAATTCCAGCACCATTTTTTATCT
>NW_011189221.1:0-486 GCF_000146605.3 Meleagris gallopavo | reverse complement strand
TTATCATTTTAGAAAACTAGCATTTGAAATGTATTTTAGGAGAAGTCCCAGTTTTTGCTTCCTCTTCAAAATGCTTGATCTTGCAGGATATATTTCTGTATCCTTCTGGCATGCTGCACAGTCAGTGCCATCTGCAGCTACCATCACAGGTAGAAATGTATCCATAAACCCATGAAATAAACCTGCAGTGAATACTGGAAGAAAATGTTTCTGAAGAGCTCCAGCACCTCAAACTCCACGACATCTCTCTGCGTTATTCCTGAACAAGTTAAATATGATCTTTTCCATAGCTCTGTACTTATGTAGTTACAGCTCCATGGACTGTCCGATCACTGACAAGAATACATAATTCCAGTTAAATGTGCTGATACTCCTTTTGGAGTAAGTCATCTCCTTCTACTAGGAGAAAACACCTCTCACCAATACACACACACACAAATAACACAGAAACATCCCAACCCTCCATCTAGAAGTTCAGAATGCCTC
>NW_011189220.1:0-631 GCF_000146605.3 Meleagris gallopavo | reverse complement strand
GTTCTTACGCACATTCGTGCGAAACTTCCTATGCTGCAGCTTATGTCCGTTTCCCCTCGTCCTGTCTCCACGTACCACTGAAAAGAGACTGGCCTCACCACTATGGCCGCCACACCTCAGATATTTATAAACCTGGATCAGGTCCCCTCTCAGTCGTCTTTTCTCAAGGCTAAACAGACCCAGTTTACTTAGTCTTTCTTCATAGGGGAGATGCTCCAGGCCCTTCACCATCTTTGTGGCCCTCCGCTGGACTCTTTCCAAGAGATCCCTGTCTTTTTTGTACTGGGGAGCCCAGAACTGGACACAGTACTCCAGATGAGGCCTTACCAGGGCAGAGTAGAGGGGGAGGATCACCTCCCTCGACCTGCTGGACACGCTCTTCTTAATGCACCCCAGAATGCCATTGGCCCTTTTTGGCCACGAGGGCACACTGCTGGCTCATGGCCAACCTGTCGTCCACCAGGACGCCCAGGTCCCTCTCTGCAGAGCTCCTCTCCAGGAGCTCATCCCCCAGCCTGTATTGGTGCATGCAATTATTCCTCCCTAGGTGTAAGACCCTACACTTGCTTGTGTTGAACCTCATCTGGTTTCTTACTGCCCAGCTCTCCAGCCTGTCCAGGTCTCGCTGAAT
>NW_011189219.1:0-470 GCF_000146605.3 Meleagris gallopavo | reverse complement strand
CAGGCCCTTCACCATCTTTGTGGCCCTACGCTGGACTCTTTCCAAGAGATCCCTGTCTTTTTTGTACTGGGGAGCCCAGAACTGGACACAGTACTCCAGATGAGGCCTTACCAGGGCAGAGTAGAGGGGGAGGATCACCTCCCTCGACCTGCTGGACACGCTCTTCTTCATGCACCCCAGAATGCCATTGGCCCTTTTTGGCCACGAGGGCACACTGCTGGCTCATGGCCAACCTGTCATCCACCAGGACGCCCAGGTCCCTCTCCGCAGAGCTCCTCTCCAGCAGCTCATCCCCCAGCCCTGTATTGGTGCATGCAATTATTCCTCCCTAGGTGTAAGACCCTACACTTGCTTTTTTTGAACCTCATCCGGTTTCTTACTGCCCAGCTCTCCAGCCTGTCCAGGTCTCGCTGAATGGCAGCACAGCCTTCAGGCGTGTCAGCCAATCCTCCCAACTTCGTATCATCAGC
>NW_011189218.1:0-486 GCF_000146605.3 Meleagris gallopavo | reverse complement strand
AGGACCTGTGTGTGCTGGTTACAGTAGCTGGCCTGCAGAAGCAGCAATAAACTATTCCCTAAGGAAGAGTGAGATAGCTCGGGAATAAAAGGTAAGAACAGGTAAGAAGGACAAGGATTACGTCCAGAATTTATTTTGCTGTGTGATTTGGAATTACAGCTGCTGCTACATGATGTTTCATTCTGGAAGCTTACACACCAACTGACAGTGAATTAACAGAGTACTAATTTAATTTCATATTGTTCCTTTTTCTTTCTCATCTATATTTCTATAGACCTGGATGCTGGATATTCTAATGCTATTAGAATGTTCACTGTGATTTTGCTACAGTCGGCAGGTGTCTGCATTACAGCACAGAATCAATCTCCATGAAAACAGAATGCCACCTACAGCTTTGGTGACACACTTTCATTAGCCTTTGCATGTCTCCTTGGAACAACACAAAAAAACGCAGTTTCTTCTTAAAATAAGTGTTATGGACAAAAT
>NW_011189217.1:0-547 GCF_000146605.3 Meleagris gallopavo | reverse complement strand
TTTTGGGTAACCAGACTTGCGAAAAGAACTTCCAAGAAGGAGGTTATTCTAATGTGAAATACAGTAATTTGGTTGGAATAATTAATAAATGGTGCTTGAGATATGAGAGGGTGCAGTGGTTCTTTCTGGTCCCATATTCCTAATTTTAAGAAGAGACACTTAACTTGTTTTTTTTTTCAGCTTTTATAACTTTGTGAGTGCACATACTTTGTAACTGATATTTTACAATTTTGGAAGTAAAGGTTAACAACTGGCATCTAATGAGATTAGAAACTAGTTTTTGCAATCACGGAGTGAACTTTTGTTTTAACAGCTACCACTTAGAGGCCATATATGTGACTTTTTTTGTGTGTGTGTGGAATGGTCTCTTATACAAGTGTGGGATTCCTGTTTCTGAACACTTATTTAGGATTTGGTATTTTGCTTCTGAGACATCCTTTATTACCATATATCAGTCATAACTGAACTCTTTTCAAACTCTTTTGTTCACCTGATATTTGAAAATATTAAAAATTATAATAAATTCTGTCCTGTATGTTTTCCTTCA
>NW_011189216.1:0-526 GCF_000146605.3 Meleagris gallopavo | reverse complement strand
CCCACTGTTGTGCTTCAGCCCCCACCTTCTTTCCCCCCAAAGGATGAAAAATCCTTATTAGCTTGTCATGCTCTCTCTGTATTTTGGTATTTTGTTTCTTATCTCTTTCTCTTTGCTAGTTACAAAGATATTTGTGTGTAAACAGAAGCATCCTTCATCTGCCCACTCATTGTGCCCAGCGTACTCTCTCAGTGGAGCTACAATCCTGCATCTCTGACATCAGAATAATTATTTTTGGAGTGCCTGGTGTGCCAAGCACAAACTAAGTGTCACTTAGGAATGAGATGGAGCCCAGCAACAGCGCTGAATGTGACAGGCACTGGCTGATTACCCCGGTTGACCAGTAATGGTTATGGAGGAGAAGAAAGCACAGAATAAAGAAAGATTTTTTTAAAATAATGTTGATTTGTATGGTGCACTCTGTCACTTTAACACTTATAGTTTTTGGAGATAAATATTCACCAAGCACTGAAGTGAACTTGTATAATGTAATTCTGGATACCCAGTGCCTAATGGCCTCCTGGAG
>NW_011189215.1:0-653 GCF_000146605.3 Meleagris gallopavo | reverse complement strand
AAACAGATGGTCTCTCCTCCTACCTTCCTAAAAAGTTCCAAAGGCACATTTCCCAAATTCTTGCTTTATAATGGTGCCGTTTCCACTTGTCACAGCAGTTTTGAAAGAACTTTCAGTAATATACAAATAGCAGGCCTGAGTCTCATTTACACTCAAGTCCAGCAAAACCTGCCCCTGAGTGCCAAGGGCCCACACAGGAGGTGAGCTAAAACCCCCAGAACTTCAAAGTGAATTTGGAGAGGTGTCAGTCAAGCCATTTAAAGAGACTTCCATTTAAAGACTGAGTGAAAATTCTGTTTCCTTCTCCATTTATGATCTAGATTATTAATTGGTATTTTGTGTGAGCACATTATGCAATATGTGAATTATCAAACCTAGAAATTTGCTAAGGAAATAATGTCCTGCCACAAAGTAAGCAATAAGTACATAATCTGTGGCACGTAAACCGTTTCACTGGGAGTATTCACAATGGAGATATAGCTAAGAATGGCTCTGTGTATTGTTATAACCTTAGAGCATATCAACTTTCTGATTCCTCTTTTCTCTCTGCTCCATGTGGTCTGCTCACACGTGCCAACTATGGCAACAGTTATTCATCTCTGCAGTGTTTAGAGAGATGGTACAGGCAAATGTGCCTTACAGGGGTTATGGAG
>NW_011189214.1:0-360 GCF_000146605.3 Meleagris gallopavo | reverse complement strand
GTGATTCTGTGATTTATTGGAGTTTCTGCTTTGCTGCTAAAAGCTGCATCAACACTACAGTCAGGACAAACTCTCTGTTTCAGTTGCATTCAAAACTAAACGATATAGTGAATGGAAATCTTTTAAGAATGGTAACATATAAATATGAACAATGTTGGGTTTTTTTAATTTTTCTTTTTTTTTTTTCCTGATGACAAACATCATGCTAGTTTACAAGCCAAAACATAGAACTCATTTTGCTTGACACAAGTGAGCCCAGCCTGTAAAGTGTGGAAAAAAGATTTGTTAATAAGAAGTGCATATAATTTATCAGCTCAGTGTTTCCTTCCAGGAACATGGATCACTCTGTTATCATCAGCT
>NW_011189213.1:0-814 GCF_000146605.3 Meleagris gallopavo | reverse complement strand
AGTATTCAAATATTATTGATTCAGTGACCTCTCCCATGCCACTTTCAAGAATAATTAAGTGCTTTTTCAAGAGAGAATTAAAAAATGTGCTTATGTAATTGATTGAAACAATGAAGCCAACTCAGTTCATATTTGGTGTTAAAAAATAATAAAAAAAAAAAGTACTTTACGACTTAGAAAAATTTCTGTGAAGACAGATTGGACTTAAAATTTCTACTTACTTTTAGATGCTGTCTTCTCATTTTGCTGTTTAATATTTCATTAATTTTTTATTTTTAGTATTTAATATTTAATATTTAATATTTCACTCAAAAGCAACTTCTAAAATGGCTTTACTTCTGTTTTTCAGTGCAATGATTTCAGCAGAGAGGGTGTAACTACAGGCAATGCAACTTGGAGGTCTGACCCATAGTTCCAGGCCAGGCTTGACGTTTGATCTTGGGCAAGCCACTTCACTCACTTTATAGTTTTATACTGTCTCTGGTCTGCAAATGGACATAATTATTTCATCCTTTTCTGCAAAGCAATCAAGGAATTGCAGTCACCATTTTTCAATGGTAAGCAAGAGCTACAACACAGTTAATGCTTCAACTTTATGCACACAGTAGCACTAATTCTTAGCCTGGGAACTGAATACATCGCCAGCTGTACATACTTTTTCTTTCAGAGCGCAGATTCCTAGAAGTTAAACTTTAACTTTGGTAAGGAATACTTTGAATAAGAACTGTCTACAGTGATTTAACCAGTAATTGTCAGAGTAGGGAAATAATCACATAACGTTCAGTGAGTTATTCAAGGTTACAATGATTGGTCA
>NW_011189212.1:0-526 GCF_000146605.3 Meleagris gallopavo | reverse complement strand
TGCTGTAGGTGAAATGGGGCATTTAGTGAGGACAAAGTGCTAAATGGCTTGGTCTTTGCTCAGTCCTAATTTGAGGACTACTTCCTTCCACCCTCTACTGGCCCAACTGAGTGACTGAGCTGTGGGGTTTGGCTGTGCTGCATGGAGCCCTGCTGGTGGGAGCCTGAGGGTGCTGAGGCAAATTGCAGCCTGAGCTGCCTGCTCTGCTGCCATGCTGTGTCCCAGCTTTGCTTGTGCTGCGCAGGAGTTTTTCCAGGGAGCTTTTTCTAACTTCTTTTTATTAAAAACAGAACAAAACAATACAATGACCCTTAACTTCTTTTGCTTTCAGAGCACCAGATCTGACTAATATTTCTTTGCTTTGCTTAAAGGTAGCTTTATCACCAATGCGACTTGAGAATGGATGCCTTCAGATTTTCTGCTGGCATATTTCTGCTTTTCTGGTATTTCTTCATCTCTTTGAAGAGTGTCACGTGCCTGTCTTTTCAAAATTCAGTTAGCATCGCGCGGCAAGTTCTTGTGCTGG
>NW_011189211.1:0-557 GCF_000146605.3 Meleagris gallopavo | reverse complement strand
GATGCACAGAATGGAGCCAGCAGCAGGAGGGAGGCCTTCATCTGGGGGCAATCTGGGCCCAGCTGTGGTATCCTGGCACAGCTCACCCCTCAGCAGAGTTACAGCCCCCATATCTGTGGGCTATCTGCAGGGTAACCAGCATCAGAGCTGCTGCTGCTGACTGTATCTGCTTCTGAGAGAGGAGTCCTTTGGAGGCGGCATGGTGCCAGGTGACTCAGAGAACACAAAATCCTATGCCATAGCCAAGTGAGATCTTGTGAACACACAGCAACAGGTAGAGTTTGATCCAGCAGGTCAAACTCTAGACAGGTAGAGTCTGACCCTGTTCTAGGACCGCAGGGAAAGCTGCACACTCTGGGTGCACAATTTTTGAATTGGCACAAATCATAGCTTCTGAGTTCTCTGCCAAGTCTCAGATCCATTTTAAAGAGGGGAAAGGTTGCCCTTTGCTTTGTCATTTCTCTCTGCTTCCAGCTGTGATACTGATATTAGCCCTTCACACACACAGTAATAAATGACCAACACATACAAGATGAATAAAAATGTTTATCTTCCCC
>NW_011189210.1:0-670 GCF_000146605.3 Meleagris gallopavo | reverse complement strand
AGAGCACATTGATGGCTCATATTCGAGTTCTTCATACAACCAACACCCCCCAAATCCTTCTCCTCTGGGCTGCTCTCAAGCCATTCTCTACCCAACCTGTATCTGTGCTTGGGATTGCCCCAGCCCTGATGCAGGACCTTGCACTTGGCCTTGTTGAACCTCCTGAAGATGGCATGGACCCACCTCTCAAGTCTGATAGGTCCCTCTGGACATTTCATCCTGGCCTTTAATGTAAATTCAATAACTAGCAATCTGAATATGGAAATTTGTCCCTTAATGCCTCATCAGTTGCTTGACTTCTGTCTGTGTGCAGAGTTGGACTGAGATGGGTTTGAGCCTTCTCACACAGAGCTTAGTAGCACATGAGTGCTTCCAGTATCCTCAGTTCCTATCTCAATTCCTCACTTCTAATGGTGTCAAAATCAGGTTTGCATGATGTCATGGCTAAAAAGGACATCCAGAAATCCCACTAGACTGCAATCAGAACATCCTGATTACAGTCAGATGTATTCTGCATTAATTATATTCTAGTGGCAACTAACTTCCTACTCACTGCTTTAATTCCTTCTAAAAAATAATCTTCGTAACATGCAGCAATAATAATGCAACAATCCTAAAGCAGTTCAAGGGTTATTTCAGAGTCTGTCTGGCAGGCAGAATGATTACTATT
>NW_011189209.1:0-607 GCF_000146605.3 Meleagris gallopavo | reverse complement strand
GAAGATTTCAGTGGAAAGCTGAAAATAATCAGAGCAGAATGGAATCTCTGAGGATCAGATCATGACACCTTTTACATATATATATGCAAAAGGTTGCTATGAAATTAGAAGTGTGAATCCTTTAGGGGACTGTCCAGCATATGATGTGGTCTTAAGTACATGCTGTTCTTGGATGGCACAGAAACAATGCCCATTTATTGACAAGCTATTTTTTGGTTCAAGAGTTGTAAGATTTTAATGATGATTTCTATCGTTTTGAGTTGAAATTATCCACGAGAAACGTATAAATAGGACTGTTCCCAAATTTGATAGGCATACATTTCAAGGCTAGGGGATCCTTCTGCTACAAATGCATTTCTGCATACTATTAAGTCTGAGACTTACTTCCTGAATGATTTAGAAATGTTACTTATTCAGAACTTTTGGGTTGTGTTTGTGTGTGCGTGTTTCTTAATTTCTGTTTCCCTTGTCTTTTGTTTGCAATTTTCAGAAACAGACTTCTCCATTTTCAGATGATTTCAAAAGTCATACACTCATATTCATTGCATCTTGAAATGTTTTTGTAGTGAGCATTTGTCTTAGTTTGACTGGCTACTAACAAAGAGTA
>NW_011189208.1:0-350 GCF_000146605.3 Meleagris gallopavo | reverse complement strand
GTAAATTGGCAGGTGTGTAGTACATCATGGGGAGCAGTGCTGCTGAGAGTAGCCAGGAGATGTGTGAAGGAGACGGCATGGTGATGATGTAATGTAATTATTTAGGATAGTGAAATTAAAAGTAAGCTGAAGAATTGCAAAGGGATCTCTGATACATTGTGAGAGGTGCGAAAATGATAAATCAGGCTTTGTGCTGACAGGCACAGCATAATGCATACGGACAGGCTAGAACTTGGTGTCACTTAGGAAAGAGATATTAGTGGCACTGGCAACTGCTATACTGCTTTCCAAAGTATATCAGTAGTCAAAAAGATAAGGGAGCTGTTGGGTTCTTATAAGGAGGGAAAAAA
>NW_011189207.1:0-942 GCF_000146605.3 Meleagris gallopavo | reverse complement strand
AGGATCACAGCATAGCAGTAATCAGTGATGGTTCTGAGAAGGGTGAGGTGTGTTGTGGCCAACTGGGGGTTCTCAGTTGTAGACTTTGTAGATGTCTGGTGTCTTCAGAGGCTCAAGAACTCTTCTGGGCAATCAGAAGAGCAAGTGCTGTGTGTTATGACATGGATTAAGGTGTTGGATGTTGATGGTACTCCCCAGGGAAGAACGCCTGGGTCTGTTCAGCTTGCTCTGCTGCGTGCTTTAAGATAAGACATCCAAACTAGGTAGCAGCCATAAAGGTGGGCACTTAGTCATCAAATGTCAGTGAAAGTCCACGTGTGTGAGGATAAGTGGGTAAAACTAAATTCCATGCACCTCTGTAGCTCAAGGGTCTGTGTTGCTGAGAATTGATCGCTCCCAACCTACCAGTGTGAGGGGTGAAGTGCAGAATGGAGCTCTGCAATAAGCCTGTTAGCAAACATTCCCTGTGGATCCCAAAGAAACCCACTAATTAGGATGCTTCTGGAAGCAGGGCTCCGTGGGACAGCTATGGGCTTTCAGAGAGCTCAGACTTTGAGTTTAGGGGCAGGTGAAGGTTTGTATATTGGCTCTTCCATGTAAAGCTGAGCCTTCCCCTGGCTGCAACGTGATACTTGAGCGTGTGGGGAGCCTGCCAGGGCTTGAGTGTAGCGCTGAGTCACAGCTGCAGCAGAGAAACTGGGAGAACCTTCTCTGGGCTCGTGCTGCCTGCTGAGAGCTCTGCTGCTAAGCAGAGGGCTTTGCAGGTCTATAAATCTCCAGACTCAAGCAGCAGAAACCCTAAACTCCCAGTAGGCTTTGTCCAGACGGGACTGCTGCTGTAGCTGTGTTGCTGTAGGAAGCTCAGCCCCATAGATGCGCAGGGACACAAAGGACGAAACGAAGCTTGGTGCTTACTGGGACTTGCTGGGTCTGTGTGCTGCC
>NW_011189206.1:0-691 GCF_000146605.3 Meleagris gallopavo | reverse complement strand
CTTTATAAACCTGGATCAGGTCCCCTCTCAGTCGCTTTTCTCAAGGCTAAACAGACCCAGTTCACTTAGCCTTTCTTCATAGGGGAGATGCTCCAGGCCCTTCACCATCTTTGTGGCCCTCCGCTGGACTCTTTCCAAGAGATCCCTGTCTTTTTGTACTGGGGAGCCCAGAACTGGACACAGTACTCCAGATGAGGCCTTACCAGGGCAGAGTAGAGGGGGAGGATCACCTCCCTCAACCTGCTGGACACGCTCTTCTTAATGCACCCCAGAATGCCATTGGCCTTTTTGGCCACGACGGCACACTGCTGGCTCACGGCCAACCTGTCGTCCACCAGGATGCCCAGGTCCCTCTCTGCAGAGCTCCTCTCCAGCAGCTTATCCCTCAGCCTGTATTGGTGCATGCAATTATTCCTCCCTAGGTGTAAGACCCTACACTTGCTTGTGTTGAACCTCATCCGGTTTCTTACTGCCCAGCTCTCCAGCCTGTCCAGGTCTCGCTGAATGGCAGCACAGCCTTCAGGCGTGTCAGCCAATCCTCCCAACTTCGTATCATCAGCAAACTTGCTGAGGGTGGCCACTATCCCCTCATCAAGGTCATTGATGAAGATGTTGAACAAGACCGGACCCAGCACAGACCCCTGGGGGACACCACTGGTTACAGGTCTCCAGCCAGACTCTGCACCACCAA
>NW_011189205.1:0-553 GCF_000146605.3 Meleagris gallopavo | reverse complement strand
TACATCTTCTATGAGAACAGCTATCACAGTGAATGTAATGTGGTGTCAGAAAACATTTCAATACTCCTTTTATTTGGAAAGTGATTACACATCGTTTATTCCTTCAAGAGTGTATGTATTTGTCAGCTGTATTTTCCTTCTGTCCACATCTACATGACTCTGGATGGTGGTCCACAACTTTAAAATATGTTTCTCAAGTACTCTGAAGGGCTATTCAAAAAGAGCATCGTAGCATGTGCTCTCTTACTGGTGGTGAAATCTGAATGGTGTTTATAAATAACTAGCTGCTGTGACATTTCAGTAATGAGTATTTTTTTTTTTTCTATTCACACAGCATCTGGATTTGGGATAAAACTGTTAAATTTTTACTCATTCTTGTGATTCAAAATCTTATTCTCACAAGTAGAAGGATGCAGAAATTAGAAAGAAACGTGTCGGTTCCTACCCTAACCTAGGCAGAGAACTGTACTGCATGCAAAATTAAATTGTAAGTCTTTGTTGTGGATTTTGTGCATTAACTTCAATTTAGTGATTTGGAACTATTTAGGCCTCA
>NW_011189204.1:0-378 GCF_000146605.3 Meleagris gallopavo | reverse complement strand
TTTGTCATCCTGTTAACACATGATTTTCAAGCTTAGTTTGATTTTGTAAGAATAGCCTGCAACAACAGAGTGTTGGTTTTGCCAAGTTATTTCATTTACAATGAGTTTGAAAACAGCTTCCTAGATAAAAGCAACTTTCACAGAATCACAGAATCATAGAATCACAGAATCACAGAATTGTAGGGGTTGGAAGGGACCTCTAGAGATCATCGAGACCAACCCCCCTGCCAAAGCAGGTTCCCTACACCAGGTCGCACAGGTAGGCGTCCAGGCGAGACTTGAATATCTCCAGAGAAGGGAGACTCCACAACCTCCCTGGGCAGCCTGTTCCAGTGCTCCGTCACCCTCACCGTGAAGAAGTTCTTACGCACATTCGTG
>NW_011189203.1:0-1247 GCF_000146605.3 Meleagris gallopavo | reverse complement strand
CGGAGCCTGGAGCGCGACGCGCGAGCCTTAAAGGGGCAGCGCTCCCTTATCCACCCCATCCTCATCGCCATGCTACAGCCCGCTCGCAGCTCAGCCTCGGGCCGACCCCGCCCGGGCCGCCACCGCCCCCTGGCGGCTGCACAGGGAGAAAATAAAAAACAAACGTGTAAGCAGAGAAACTGCAGGCTTTACTGTGTAATTAAGAAGTATTCTTGATGAAGTTTACCCCTCGGTGTGATTTTGGATGTAGTCAAGGCGATCTTAGTAGCTCAGGGTCTTGTTAACCGGTGTGAAAACAGCAGGGGCAGCTCCACCTTGGATTACTGCATTGCTGGGTGTGCAATGTGGCTGCGTGGTATTTTTCTTTCACAAGCTTAATACTTTGCCTTTCCCCTCAGGCCGTGCTTTACGTCCTTCAGGCTGAGTGCAACCTGCTGAACACATGGCTGTCCAGCTAACAAAGCAAGGGAGGGGCCGGCTCCCAGCTCCTGACCCCTCTCTCTGCCCTTGGCTCCTGGATGGGAGCAGCAGCAAGCAGAGAATCTCTTCTTTCTGCCTCCAAGCTCCTTGGCGCAGCACTATAGGCGATCTAGGAATGCACAATTGGCTCATACTGAGAGTAGGGCATTAAATTCTATACCCCAGAAAACTACGTTTTGATGAGGCTTCTGACAGAGGAAAAAGGATGGAATATTGATGTAGTTCCTCTGAAAATACAACACCAATATGCCACGGTCAGGGTAGAAATCCTACAGGAAGAGAAAGAAGCCCTTAGTATTGGGCTCATCAACGCCTCAGATTAATTAAAACTGAAGTATTTTTAAATCTCCAGTCTTAATCTTTGGTTACACTTTGCATTTTGCTCCCCTTGAAGAACGTCACCAGCAATCTCACTATTCTTCAGTAGTTTCACATAGTAACTTCCAGGCGGTGCTACAATAAATTGCACAGCTTGAAAGCTGAAACAGCATGGAAGACTGATCATTCGCTCAAAACCAACGGTTTTCAATTAAATGGATGGAACATAACTGAATTTCAGTTTTGGCTTGAAAATGTAACCAGAGTTAGCATGTGTTATTGCTGTTGATTTTACATTCAGTAGCACTTGCTCACTGGAGATGATTATGGGTCAATGCTTGCTACTGATATTAAAAATAATGGGGATCCAGTGGTGGTTTGGGCCCCTATCAGGGATCAGAAAACTCTTGAGATAGGGCTAGAAAACTGCTATCACAAAGGCATTCCCT
>NW_011189202.1:0-907 GCF_000146605.3 Meleagris gallopavo | reverse complement strand
GTCTATTACCCTAATGACCACAAGTAGCAAGTGGGAGGGAGGGCTGGCTGCTTGTTTTGCCTCCTGATGTTATGATTTGCAGAACTTGCTATGTTCTTTAACTGAAAACTCACATTTTAGCTGTGCAGGCTTTTTGAAAGCTAGGAATCTGAGTCATGATATTTTCATGCTCATTGTCCTTACGTTTAGCACTTGGTCAGCATGGGCTGAGACTCCTCACCTTTGGAGACACCTGACTGGAGAGCCACACCCCCACTCTCATCCTGCTCCTTCCCACTGTTATTTCCAGATACCTCGTTGCTGTTCAGGCTGAGTGCATGTTTCTGCATTAAAACGTGTAGTCCATGGAGAAAACCTGCTCTGGTCTTATCGGAGCCCCACTGTGGTCAACTACGTGATGAACTTAGCAGAACCACCAAGGTTAGAAAAGATCTCCAAGAGCATCCAGTCCCACTGTCCACCTATCACTAATATTTCCCACTAAACCATGTCACTCAGTACCGCATCCAAATGTTTCTGGGATGCATCCAAGGACTATAACTCCACCACCTCCCTGGGCAGACCTGGCACTTGGTGTTGTTGAACTTCAACCCAGTGATCCAGCCCATCCGGATCCCTCTGTGGGGTCTTCGTACCTCCAGGTAGATCGATACTTCTTCCCAACTTGGTGTCATCCGCAAACTTACTGAGTTTGCACTCAAGGCTCTCATCCGGGTCATCAATAAAGATGTTAAGTCTGCTGCTTCTGTTCAAGGAACGTTTGGGCATTGTGTTGAGGGACATGGTTTAGTGAGAACTATTGGCAATAGTGGATGGTTGGACTGGATTGATCTCGTAGGTCTTTTCCAACCCTGGTGATTCTGTGAAACCTTGGTAGGCAAAGCTGGGCGCACAAGCAGCTCTTGGT
>NW_011189201.1:0-506 GCF_000146605.3 Meleagris gallopavo | reverse complement strand
GCAGATTATAAGTGATGAGAAAGGTGAATCACGTACTCTTTATTCAATGTCCATTTCTTCATTAGTGATTCAAGTGATAGTTTGTTAAAGCACTACGGTAAGAAGAGTGTTTAATACATTTGGACAAAAAAATCTAACAAGAAATTGTGTGTGCAGGCTAACAGGTACACTGCTGATTTCAGCAGTGGTGCTGATCTCTGTTAGAAGAAGGTAATTTGGAATAAAAACGCTATTGGATTCAAACAGTTCCTCTCCAATTAAAATCCCTGATTACGTAGCGAAGAATTGCTGAAAATTAATCTACAGTAAATAATCCTTGGGGCAAAAAGATACTGTAATGAAACTGCATGGAAAATTACTCACTCATTTTTAAAACATGAGTCACAATTCAGTTTTGTTGGCCTGACACTCCAGATGCATCTCCATGGCGAGCCGGCAGCAAATCCCAAAGCACAGGCAGTATTCCCACAGCTCGGGCATGCAGTGCTGTAACAGCAGTGCCAGGT
>NW_011189200.1:0-1350 GCF_000146605.3 Meleagris gallopavo | reverse complement strand
GTAACATTTTCTTTTGGCTTTTCTTGCCTGTGAGAAAGTGTAATGAGCTTGCATTGATCTATGGACCTTATTCTTTGGGGAAATATGAGTCACAGATGCATACTTTGGAGACACTCTTAAAAAATATTATCTCTCAAGTGTTGTGTGAAGCTTTACAGCCTTCTTCCTGCAAATCTTCCATGACACTGTTAGAACCAAGTCCAAAATATTTACATCCAAACAACTTATGGCATCTGTCAATAAAAATTTAGTCTGCTCCTAAACATTTCTAAGTGCAACATTTAAAACTGCATAAACAGGAGTGAACTAGTAGCAGTCTAAAGTTGTCATCATTGACAGTTATGATTTATCTTAACTCTCCCTAGCCATTTGGCTAAAGTTTTAAGTAAACACTTTCAGTCTTCCTCATGTTCTCTTTACTGCCACCTCCCACTAATAAGAGTTGTTGCCAAGAAAAGCAGCCAGACAGTTCATTTACCTCCCAAACTTGCCTGAAAGTAGCTCGCCTGGTTTAGACAAGGGTCGAAACTACTACTGCACATTTTCAACAGATGGAACAATGCTTCACAAATTATTTACATTAAAGTTATTTGCTTTCAGGATGTGTGTTTAACGAATGGTTAGTTGAATGAAATATTGCAGCTCAGACAGAGAATGCAAGCAATTCAAGCAAGCCATTTATGGTGATAGATGTAGCTGTGATCCTTAATTTTCTACAAAGCAATGTAGCATTTTGTCCTCATTCTTCACCAGCTTCCTTGAATCTGACAAAAGTATGGTTTCTATTTTCACTCTCTTCCTCCTCTACTACCCCCCTCCCCTACAGGCATATTCCATTAATCAGTTATGTAGTAATAATACCTTACATTGATAAGACCTTCTCTCATTAGGAGATCTTCAGAGATTTTTGTAGACATTAAATATAAAGGATCATGTGAAGAACTCATCCTCATTTCAAAAATGATGATATAGAGAGATTACAATTTTTAATTGAACTCAGTCAGCCAAATACAGCCATAAACTCTGTAAATCCAGCTCGTTGTTCACTGTTCAGTCTCATGTACTGTTGTTTTCCTTTAAAAAAACTTCTTAGGTCACTGCTGCTAGCTACCATCATCATTGTTCTGAAACTTTAAACAGGAGAGTAAATTGTACAGGAATTTCCCTTCTGGTTGTTTTTAAAGAAGAAAATTCATATGGAATTTTTCCCTTTACGATCAGCATGAGTTGGAAAGCATATCATTGCTACATTACATTTCTCTGCAGCACATGAAAATAACAGAATCCAGCCATAAAATATCCTTAGATAATTGTTAGGTGGGCTGTCTGATTGCAAGAAAAAGAATAGCT
>NW_011189199.1:0-714 GCF_000146605.3 Meleagris gallopavo | reverse complement strand
GACTATCGTAATACCTATTGCTGTAAAGTACTGCGTTCCCTTTTCCCAGATGGTCAGGTCAGAGACACTGAAGTGAGCAACAAATGCACTTGGATTTCATTACTTCAAACTGTGGTCTGTTTTAATACCTATGTCTTTAGCATCTCTTTACTTCTTGAGAGGAAAAGGGGAACAGCTATTGAAATTATTCTCATGGAATTGTTTGAGTTTGAAGGGAGCCTTAAAGGTTATCTAGTCCAACTCCCCAGCCATGAACAGGGACACCCTACAGATAGATCAGGGTGCTCAGAGCCCTGTCCAGCCTGACATTGAATGTTTCCAAGACATCTATATGGTTGTGTTCATTTCCAGATAATGACTGTTAAGTTTGGTGCAGACTCGGGGAACTTAGTACTTAGTGTTGCTCTATCTGTACTTACTTGTGTTCGTCCAGATAGCAGAGTTCAGATGGGATTACAGTGGTTTGTAGTTAAACACTTTTAGCAGAGTCTGATGAGATCAATTTTGCAGACTGTCCCAGATCCAGTTTTTCACTAGTTCAAGGCAGTGTGAGCTGCAAGAAAAGACACTGGAGATGTGTGCAATTCTTTTTTCTGCACAGCAGCACATAGTCTTACAAAAAAAGAAGCATGAAGGCCCAGTGTATGATAAGCATGCTTCTATCCTGCCCCAGGCACCTCCCTTGCAGTCAGCCACTGTGAAGCCTTTGCCTTT
>NW_011189198.1:0-583 GCF_000146605.3 Meleagris gallopavo | reverse complement strand
TGATCATGTATGCAATTCACTTCCTATCAAAACAAAAGAAAATCCCACATGATCCCAATAGCAGCTAGACCAACTTCTCCTGGTCCAACAAAGTGCTTTAAGACAGCTTCAGACTGAAGCACACAAAAGAATAAAGTAAATGAATTTTAAAGCCCAGTTAGGGCTCTTCTTGGCATTTTTATGTGCCTAAACGTCTGTGATAATTTGGGCAAAAGTCACTTATTCAATGCCACAAGAAGGCAGCAGCAAGTTTAAACTGAAATTTACATTAGATTAGCAATTCATGGCAAAAACAAACAAACAAAAACAACCTCCTTTCTTGCTTTGTTTTTCCTTCAGATTTTCTTCTCATATTCATTTGTTAAACACAGTCTTACAGGGTGAAGGATGTAGACAGCACCAGAGGACAGACTGTTACCGTGTGCACTTGCCATTAGCAATTTTGTATTTCAAAGAAGTCAGTAAGAGCTCTCCTATTCCCAAGATTTGAGGACTCAAGGCACACTCTGCAGTGAAATCATTTGAAACGTTGATGCAAGTGTGTATGCAAGCAGTTACAGCCTTACCTAAGATATCTGTCTTC
>NW_011189197.1:0-774 GCF_000146605.3 Meleagris gallopavo | reverse complement strand
CCAGCACAGAGCCACCCCAGTGCATCCCAATGGGCTGGGGATGCTGTGCTGGGTCGGTTCCTGCAGCTCCTGCAGGGATGGGGCCTGGCACCGAGCTGCCACCCAGGGGACACTGCATGCCATCCCCGCGACACCGTGCTGGCAGAGCAGGGCCGGCCCGCAGAGGGTTAACAGCTGATTGCAGCCTTTGTCTCTGCATCAGTGTACATAATGCGCCCTGCATTTGCATACTGCAGTGTGCGCTCAATTAAAATGAACTTTTAATTTCTTCTAAGTAAATTACTTCTTCCCGCTACGTGACGCGCACAAATGTCAGAATAATGGGAGAGCCTTAATGAGCTGGGAATGAGGGGCGGGGAGGGGAGTGCTGGGGGCCCCTGGGCCACATTGCAGCCACCTCCCAGGGACATTCCTGCTGCCAACGTGTCCCCAGGGCAGGGCAGACCCTGGCACCTACCTCCTCCTCAGCCCCTCCTCCTGCCTGGTGCAGCATCCCTGCAAGGTCCTGCCCGCCTCCTGGCACCTGCATACCTCACACCATCCCCAAAACATCCCATGGGCATCTCCCGCACGGGGTGTCCCAGTACGGCTATTCCAGCCCAATGTGGCCCATGGCGATGCTCATGGTGATGGTTGGCGTAGTGCTCAAGGCGATGGTTGGGGTAGTGCTCAAAGGGATGCTTGGTGTGATGGTCAGGATGATGTTCAAGGTGATGCTCGGGGTGATGCTCGGCAGCAAGATGCCCTGCAGTCCAGCCCTGCCTCCTGCACAGG
>NW_011189196.1:0-710 GCF_000146605.3 Meleagris gallopavo | reverse complement strand
TGTGTTGGTTCCCACCAGAAACAACTCTAGCAGTCATTGTTCTATATTTCTTTGGTCAATAACAGAATTAGGTTGCATTTGGTAAATAGAAAGATATGTGATAGCGAAAGTTTTCCAACATCTTTACTTCGAGCATAATAAACAGTGCTGCTTGCTAGCTTTGTGGCTTCTCAAAGTTTCTGATTGTTTGCTATAAGAAAAAATCAATATCTTATTTCTCACATCAGCCAGATAGATAGGCCAGTTGAAGGCTTCAGCCACAGCTTTGTGCAATTCTGACAGGGAAAAAACATGTTTTCCCTACTTCAAGTTCTACTGTTTACAAGCAGCTATTGACAGCTTTGCAGTACTTTCTGTGGGTAAGATCTATCACAGTAAAGCTTTAAACTCATGCTGGCTCTGCTGCATTTCTTACAGACCTCCTTCTCCAAACCTGCCAAGCAGAGTTATAAATTCTTAAAGTGGTTCTTACTTTTGATTGTGCTCACTAAATGTGGAGAATAGCCATGGAATAAAAGAGGAGTTCTAAATTTACAGTCAGTCTGACTTATGCTGATCCTCACAAAAAAAGGTGTTTGGCTTACAGAAACCTGGCAACTACACTTTCATATCCTTTGAAGAAATTAGTTTTCCTGTATGGCTGTATGGCACAGCTCTTTATATCTGTTGCAGAACAAGTTGGTTGAAAATCAACTGACAGTAGAAATGGC
>NW_011189195.1:0-1844 GCF_000146605.3 Meleagris gallopavo | reverse complement strand
TACAGAGACAGTGTAGATTCAACACACTTTTCGTGTGTTGGCAATTAGATATTTAAAGACATACTTTCCATTGCTTGTGGGGTGTCTTCCTTTTGGAAGCTGAGCTTACCAATGAATTAAGTTTGGCACTTCACTGTCTTTCTTTATGGACAAAACACCTGCTATGAGAGCTACTGTTGTTGGGTTGTACCCTACACACTAAAGCCAACAGTGCCAATAGCACCAAAATAAATAAATAAAAATCAGGAAAGATCTTTGCAATAAAGGTAACATCAAAAAACCTGCAGTAAGATTTTCTTTAGTCGGATCAAAGGATGATGGTACCTTTCACACAGCATTCTGGCCAGCAAATAAAAAACTGGTTTTGCATGACAGCTGCAGCAGTCAAAGAACTGCGTAATGCAAAAGCAGTTGTGGGAAGTGTGTCATTTATAAAACCAGTCTCAAATTTCAGCAGCCTTGCAAGCCTTTGCCAAGAATTCTGGTCAGGATTCTGCTAGATTGTAAGTGCATCATTATGTGGTTAAATTTTATATTTGAACAAATGCAAGTCAATTGGGCTTCTGGGGAACTGGAACAATATATAAGAGTTTACACTGTGCAGGTGTCATATGGTGTCATTAATACAGACTCTTTCCACTGAGAGCCTTGTGCGCATTTAGACAGTCCCAGGAAACCATTAAAAGCTGGTGAAGAAAAGTACAGTGTGACAAGGGATGAAATCTGAAAGAGATGAAAAAAAAGGTCAAATGATACTGCATTCCAAGCCCCAGAAATAAAATAATGTAAGAGATAAGAAGTGACCATCGATGAAAGTTTAATTTTTCATCTTCAAAAAAAATTTAGGATTGTGCCATCCTTATCTCAAGTCTCTTTGAACTCTGAAACAGTGTAGTTCCATTTTAGAGCCATTGACAATACATAAATGTTACGACCAATAAAAGCAGAGAGGTACAGAGATAAGAAATGGCTGTGTAAGATATGTTTCTGAAGTGGATGCACACTGAAGACTGTCTACATGAAGTTATAAAGATCCTTGGGTTTTGTGCATGTTTCTCAGTAAAATTTTCTACCTTCATGGCTTTGAGGCTGTTACTGATGAAGATGGTTGTGAAGCAGACCCTCTATTTCTAGGGAAGTAGTATCTAATAAAAGAAGTGTCAAGGAAATGCTTTGGAATGCCAGACAACACTTCCACCCAGAGATTTACAAAGCAAGGAGGCAGAATGCCTTGTATACTATCGTCTCTCTTTCAGATTTTCAGTTTCACAGCATTGCTGACAATGGCTCTGTAGAAAAGCATGTCTTTGCAGAGAATTGACAAAAAAGATAAATATCTGTTTCCTTTCCTGTAAGGCAAAAGGAGTGAGCTGTTTGGTTACGAGTCTGTCGCAAAACACACCAACTCCACCAAGTTCAGCCAAAGAATCAAGATATAGCTTGCTTGGAACACTGTAATGTATTTTTTTCCAACCTCCTCAGTTTTGCTACTTTCTGAGTCACTTCCATTATTCTGAAATTTCAGTTGTCTCCATCACAGTCGTGACATATGAAGTTAAGCTGATGGCTGTCAATAGAAAATTAGCCTCTACTTCCAAAAAAATTCCAACAGACATACCAAATCCATTAATCTATCTTTACTGCCTAAAGCAGTATGTCCTTACTGTGTAATGAGTACCTGGATGACAGTGAAGTCAGATAAATTGAGTTTTTAGCTGGATCGTGACATCTGTTTCTTGCCTCATTTCCTTGCTTTTTACCCACCAAGATATTTAGGGGATCATTGCAGAATCAGATTATGAACCAAACAAAACTTATTCCGAAAGGATACATGAGTGTGGGGA
>NW_011189194.1:0-1408 GCF_000146605.3 Meleagris gallopavo | reverse complement strand
TGTAGAAACCAAATACTTCCTTGCAAATGCTTTGATGGTAAATTCCTAACCATCTCCCACAATTCAATGAGCTGGATGTAATTCCTTAAACAGGCAAAGTTCCATAGAAAGCCGTGTCCCCATTGACACTTGTGAGGGCTTCTGAAGAGCAGTGGATTAGCTTCCCTAAGTGGGGAGCCAGCCAAAACTGACACCATCACAGCCACATCTGTCTTGTCTGAATGGCACAGAGGTGTCTGTCTGTCTTACTGGGTGCACAGCCAAGGAGGCAAAGCTAGGGAGAGGCATTTGGCAGTCCTTACCATGGCTTGGTGGTTGCCACCAGCCCTTCTAATCACATCTTTGCCCAAGGGCAATCTGTTTTCATTTTCTATTTTTTTTTTATTTTTTTTATTTTTTAGTGATTGGGACTTCCTTGGTTGTGTCCATATGTTGCATATATGGTATCTGCAGTTCCCACAGGTGGCTGATAGTGGTATAAGTCTCACTTGGGCTGTTCCCCACTTCTGTTCTGGCTGATTAAGTAGGTTGTAGAGGTGGTAGCTACTCTTGTAGGTGGTATCCTGGAGGGGTGCAGGGAGACGGGAGGTGAGGAGCATCAGTTCCTGCCTTGTTCGGTCCATCCAGCCTGAAAATGGCACTGGCCTTCCCTTCCCCATCCTCAGATAACTCGTGAGGGCAGTGACACGCATCACCAGCAGCTTGCCACTTACCTTTTGGTCTGTAAATACTGATCTGCTTGTGACAAACACAGGAATAGGAGATCTTCAGATGCAGCTGCAGAGATTGGACTGTTAGAGATGTTTCCAACAAATTCATCTTATTATCCCTACAACCTGTCTTCTTTGCTTCCAGCCAACCATGAAATAGCTGATTCAGCCACAAGGAACTGAACACATCTCACTTCCTCTTTTTTTTTTCCCCTTCCTGTAGTTGTATTTCATATGGAGTTTTGATGAGCTTTAGGTATATCTGTGCATTTATGATCCAAAGGTTATAAAAAACAATGAGGTACCAAAAGTACTACCAATAGGATAATATGTGGTGAGAAGGTACCAAGGAGAAAAGGAAGCAAGAGATAACAAAGAAAAGGGGGAAAAGGGAATAATAAGAAAAGAAGGATGGAACTGAAAAGGAAAATTAAAGGAAAAGGAAATGTAAAAATCAAAAGGAAAGGAAAAGATCAAAGGAAAAAGGGCAGATGGAAGAGAGAAAAAAGAGAAGATGAATGGGTGGGATGGAGGAAGGCAAAGGAAGGGAAAAGCTGAGTAAGGAATGATGAAAGAACTCCGGAGTGATGGGTTTTAGCAGGTGCATCTCAGCAGGTTGCCTCTGATCGGCTCTCTCAGGGACACAGCATGTTACCTGGACTAATTTATAAAGGAAATGAAAAGGAAATGGACTTGTT
>NW_011189193.1:0-452 GCF_000146605.3 Meleagris gallopavo | reverse complement strand
TCAGGGATTTGAAATGAGAAAACAAGAACGAACTGCTTTTAATTTATTAACAAGGAAATAAACTCTCCCCTCATTTTCTTATCAAAGAATAAAACCTGTTATACTTCATTTGAATGTGCTTCAGCTTTGGAGTCAGAATAGCTAACTGCTATAGGTTTTGGAAAAATCATTTAATTTATCTCAAAAACTTGTGTAAAACAACATGAAAAGAGAAGACAAATGCTGTTAGTTGTTCCCTGAAGTGCTTTGCTATGGACAGTAGAAATAGTCTAAGATGAAGAGAGGAGTGGCCAGCAGGGACAGGGAGGTGATTGTCCCCCTCTATTCTGCTCTTGTGAGGCCCCATCTGGAGTACTGTGTCCAGGTCTGGAGCCCCCAGTACAAGAAAGACAGAGAGCTGTTGGAGAGGGTCCAGAGGAGAGCCACAGAGAATGATCTGGGGACTGGAGTAC
>NW_011189192.1:0-988 GCF_000146605.3 Meleagris gallopavo | reverse complement strand
TCCAAGCAATAGTCTCATCCAGCAAGTACTTCAGCCAATATGGAATTTGTGTATGTGGGTAGACGAGCTGAATTCAATTAAATGTGTTTGGACATTGGAGATTATGAATGTTAGATAAAATCCAAATAATGGATGCCAGCATTAGCAATATAATCTTATTTTAAGGAAGCTTTTAAAATTCATCACAATTGTAATGCTTAATACTTTATTGAATTAATGAAAAAAATATGGATAGATTCTGTTGGGTGTCTGTTTCCACTAAATACAATTTATTTGCCTTATTTTATCTCATTGCCAAAATGTGCTTAATTGCTAATGACCAATAATATTTCATTGAATTTAAATATCATAATATTGGTCTAAATGCTAAAGCAAAGCAAACAACATAAATCTTACTGTATTAATAATTATATTTCACAGATTTATAATTAAAATTTTAAGTTATAATTTATAAGCTACTTGAACATAATACAAAAATATTCAATTTTATTTAAAATGCATGATGTGAAACATTTTCTTTTATTTTATACTTTGTAGCAGATAAACAATATTTTATATTGGACCTTTTTATGTTGCTTCCATGTGAGACCATCTTGTAGTATCCATGATGTAAGGTAAACATCAAGATACTATCCAAAGGCAAGACAGGGCAAGGCAAGGAAAAGACACGTAAGAGGCAAGGTAAGAGGCAAGGCAGCAGGGAGACAAGGGAAGCTAAGGTAAAGCAAGGAAAAAAAAGGGGCATAACTTTAGTTATGCATTTATATTGAAATGTGTAGAAAAAAGAACTTTGACATCTTTGCAAAAGTGTTTGAAGTCGACAATGAAAAAATACATTATGTATTATGTTTGCTATGATTGCTGAAATTTCAGGACACATATAAGTGTAAAAATATAGCCCTAATAATGACAGAAGACATAAGTTGGGGATAGTGTATTTAGCTATAGCTATGAAAAAATGTATGCAGAATTATTTTTTCACTTTATT
>NW_011189191.1:0-3274 GCF_000146605.3 Meleagris gallopavo | reverse complement strand
CCAGCGTGATCCCAAAGCAGTTTTGCTTCTTGGATACACGACAGGGAATTCTGCTGCACTGTCAAAAAGACACTAAGTTATCTTTTTCAAATCTCACCTTACCTTTAAAGTGCTGTCTGATTTGTGGTTGCTGTCTTACAGATTTGCATTGCTTTGTACAGGGTTTCAGCCTGTGACTGTTTTGCTTTATGGCATGCTTCAGAATAAGGCTGAAACAGACTGGGGTCACCCTTTCCCAGAGCATGTGGAATTGCAGGCTGCTTGGATGAATGCTCACGTCTGAGTGAGAAGCAAAAGTCAGCCAAAGGAGGTAGAATCCCAACACTTACTATTAGTAAGTATCGCTGTGGGATATCTTCTTGTTTAATGGAAGCCATTTAACCTCTATGGAAACAAATGAAGTTGTAGATGCTATGTCTGCGAAGCAGCTGCTAATGTAACAACTTGAGTCTTCTGCTGAGCGACTTCACGTTCTCCTTTGAAGCCATGCACTCCCCAGCTGCAGCTCTGGATGACGTTTGTCACAGGAGTGCAAAGGTAAAACACAGCAAAGTCTATTCCTGGAGAAATATGAGATTACCAAAACATTTATAAGCCATGAAGCACTTTTTTAAAAATTGATTCTTATCTTCTGAGATATCATCTGCAAGAAAGTGTATTTATTTAACCAGATGAGGAAGTTTGCTGATAAGCATGAAGGAAATGCCTTGAGAGTTCATTTGCTGTACTTAGCTGGAAGTTCTTATATCCTGCACAAGTAATTATTTACAGTAACAGCTATCTGAGGATATTATAGCAGGAAATATATTATTTTGTTGCATTGAAATGTGACATCTAAAACAGCTACTTGCGGTGCTCAATATAGCTATTTAATTTACCAAAGCTAATGGAATGTCTTTCTTGTTTGTAATGGTATTTGATTTTAAATGGTGGTTGTTTTTTTTGTAACAGTATTAACACAGAGTGAAACCGGCCCAGAATTTCCACTGGTCACGAGGCCAGTAAAACAAAGTGACTTGTGAAAATTTTGGCCAAGTTCAGGTACTATCTATGAGGGTAAAGAAAAATCTCTCAACCTTTCCCTTCCCAATTAGGCTTCAAGTCCAGGTGTAGCTACCACAGTGAGCTGCCCTGTGGCCTAAAGCAATATCTGTTACCATTTGGCTGAGGAAAAGTCCCCTGGGAATAACAGCCTTCTCCCTTCCTGTTGCACTGAAAGCTGTGTAATTGTTCAGCTCTTTGTTTTACCATTGCCTTTTGAAACCACAGGAGGCAGCAAGAGCCACTACTGCTTCTGCCCCACAGATGGCTTCTCTGAATATCCAAACCTTCTGGCCATTAACTTCAGCACGGTGCCAGTGCAGTCTGGGGAGAGAACTGTACATAATACTTAAGCTCAGCTGGACTGACTTAAATTTTACAATATTCTGACAAAGTAAGCTCTACATTGCTTAACATCTTGAACCGGTACAAAACAACCTTTATAAACGAAGCAGCATTTATAATGCTTCATATATAAAAACAATACATATTTTTTAAAGTTATTACATATCTATGTAGATATGCTTGCTGGAAAAGCTAGGTCTGTTGTAGACCAAATGCTACAAATGAAGACTTGTGGCTTACCAGTTTCTTTTCTATATTTTCTTGGAAAATGTTTCTAGTTAGAGTTTAAATATAAAATGTAAATGCTGTACAGATATGTATTGATATAAGCATTACTTGGTGTACACAAGTGATTTGCATGACAAATACTCTGTATCAATCACTGTTAAAAATGTAATGTTCTGTGTAAATCCACTGCAATATTAATGTTGTCATTTATCATTAAGACCTTTTGCTTAAACCTGGACATTCTCAAAAATAAAGCGTGAAACTATATGCTATTGTAGAGCTCCTCATTTAGCAGAGGTCAGATTTGCGTGTAGACATTGAGTCAATTTTATAGCATAGATGATAATTGCTCCTGTAAGCACCCTTCTTAACAAAGCAGACAACTTAGTCAGATGAACTGTAGTTAAGTTCCCTGCTCATCTGCAGTAAGAGCAGTCATTCCTGTTGAACAGCTGCAGTCCAGTGGGAGGTGAGTCCAGAGTCAGACTGGGAACTTCCCAGAGGAGCTCTGCTATGCTCACCTCACAAGCACAGCCAGTGAAGTTCCTGTGTTGCACACAAGACCAGTGGCTGTCCAAAGGGAAAGTGCTAAGGAGAGCTGACAAATGCCTGGCTGCTGCAGAAGGAGGGGGATCTGAGAGATCAAAGTGGCCATTAATTTTTACTTCTTTAATCAATTAAGATTACATTTGTTTGAAGACCTAAAAACCCTGCAATGCCATGAAGGGGAATTACTGATTAAAGAAAAGAATAACGAGGATGCTGATTTTGATAACACTGAGTGGTTGATTTCAGTGGTTAAAGCCTGGATTTGATGTAGAGCTTTTTTAGTACAGCAAGTCTTGTCTTTGTTGGCTCTCTTTATAGTGAGTAGATGGTTTTGATCGGTAGCTTGCATCTGAAAGGAAAAGGGAAGCACTGTCATCCCCTGTTCTGAGATTCAACACGCAACTGGTTCAGCAGTTTTAGGTCACCACAGAGAAATCACAAAGCTGCACACAGCTCGACCTGTGATCCGGGACCGAGCTGACTGAGAAGGCTTCCAAGAGCCTCACAATAAACACGCCTGTATTTCAGTGCTATGCTAACTCACAGTAGAGAACAGGAGGACAAAACTACCTGCTTTAACAGCAAAGGGCAGACAAACGTGAAGGTGTGGACAACATACTTGTTTTATGAATGATCTTGTGGTCAAACTGACCAATAGCCACAAAAGCAGAAGCTTTTAGAAACTTGCTAGAGAGAACACGTAGAAGTGAAAGAAATGAAGTGCTCCTCCCACCAATCTGGATTTTCCTCAAATCACAGACAATCCTGCTTAAGAGATCCCTCTTTCCCCTCTCCCCCTTCCTCTAAAAGACTGACCACCACAAGAAGGAACTAATGAAGAAATACCAACTAAACTTCCTCAACAAAATGCAATTGCTTTACACAGCCCTCTTGCCCTGCTTGTGGGGTACCACTGTCAAATTTCTCAAGGGACATCTCTTTCACTGGCATAGCCCAATTATCTGAATGCCCTGGTGCTGCCGTGAGATGCAAGACTTCCACTTTCCTGCTGCACTTCTACCTGGTTTTGAAAAACCAAGAGTTCGCCATCTGCTGGCCACAAAACTCACAGTGTTAGAGCAGATGTATGCTGTTCCTGTTTTATCGGCTA
>NW_011189190.1:0-645 GCF_000146605.3 Meleagris gallopavo | reverse complement strand
TCCATCTATTCTTACACTTATTGAGCCTATAATCCTTGGATTGTGTTCATAGTCCATTTCTGATGATTCCTGTGATGTGAAGAATAATGTGGCATACCTTTTTTCAAGAAGCAAATAGTCTCAAGCTATCTGTCCAGCTTTTGCTTCTTGGTTTACATGTCCTGTAGAAGGAAAGAACCCCCAGTCTGTACAGTCAAAATGGCAGCTCTGTTAAAACATTCCCAGAATCTCACCTTTAGTCAGCACAGCTGTGCCTAGCAGAGAGAATTGCAACTATATTTTAGTGGCTGTCAGTTCAGAGGGAAGGAAGCTCCAGAAATGGGTTAGCTCACGTTATTTTTACAGAGAGAGTGAGTGAGTGTGTGTATGTGTGTGTGTGCTGTTGATTTTTAAAGGAATTGAAATGGCACACAGAGAAATGTTACCTGCATTTGGAATATTTGTTGCTGAGCTTAGGCCGGAGGCTTCTTGACATTGACTCAATCTAAAAGAGGTAGAGCTGATTTACCTTCATTGTCAGATATCTCACAGAATTAAATTTGACACAATTCTGCAGATGAATTTTCTTCAGTGGGTAAGCATACATTGATGTGTTCAGGGGTGCTTCAAGCTTTGTATATTGAGTTAAAAGATGAGTGTATGTGG
>NW_011189189.1:0-1903 GCF_000146605.3 Meleagris gallopavo | reverse complement strand
AAGCCATGTGAACGCAGCACTGAGGGACGTGGTTAGTGGGCATGGTGGTGATGGGTTGGACTCGATCTTAGTGTTCTTTGCCAACTTTAATAATTCTATGACTCCATGACTCTATGCACCTTTGCAGTAGGCCTGTCAGAACCAGCACCTAAGACATCTTTGTCAAGAAGAATCATGATGCAGAGCAGGCAGCAGGGCCAGACGATCGGTGCTTCAGGTGTCCCAGCTGGTACCCTATAACTCAATGTTAGATGTTTGCTATGGCCTCCCTTAGCAGACATACGCCTCTCTGAGTTCCCCTGAGTTCATCCATCTTGTATGTACGTTGGCAGGAGCTGAAAGCCCCGTGTGTGGAAACTCACTCACAGAAGCTTTCTCATTCCACACCCACTCTCTTCAATTTCTCTCCCGTTCTGCTTTCGCTTGCCCTGGCTGAGCGGTAACCAAACGCCTCCGGCCTTGGTGAGGCTTCAGCTCTCAGCATCTCTCCATGGATCAGAGCCCTCTAGCTCCTTAAGGGAGGAGAAAAATCAGGTGGGGAGATGCATCCCAGCCCAGCGGACCGTGAGGAACATCTTCGGAGAGCCTGGTGCTCTGTGAGAGCTGCAAGAGCACAAGGATCAATGCTCGCCAGCCTGGTCCTCTTCCATGTGCCCCAGGTCAGCATTAAGCAGTCACCTCTAGCAACTCCTGTGAAGTTTTCTGCAAAGATCTGTCAGAATCCTTGCCCAGTTAAATCAGCACATGCTGAAATGCTTAAGCAGGCTTCCAAGAAGCAAGCTTGCAGCCAGAAGCGTGGGAGGAACGCAGTCTAACAGAAAGGAAATAAGCAGGGAACATTTTACCCATAAAAGCACTTTGCTTTCTCTTTGCTTCATAAATCAGCTTTCTCTGATCTCATCCAAAAGAAGGCAGTTAATTCTCCACTTCTCCCTGCCTGGGAGATGTATTCTTTTCTGTATTTGGATCTTGCCTCGGAGAAATTAAGAGACCTAATTGTTTCCACTGCTCTTTCCAAAATTAGGGAACCAAATAACATCAGGAATGAAGGCCATGGGCCACACCTCCCAAGGTGCCAAGCTCCTTTGCTTTCCAAGGGCAGCCTTGAAACATTTGGATTGGGTGTCACAGCTGAAGGCCAGATTAGGCTGGAGAAGGAACTAGCTTCCCACCAGCTGGGCAGACAAGCATTCACCAGCAGGGGAGAAAGACATACGCAATTGGTGCTGTATCAGTCCTGGAGCCAAGGCCTGTGCTCAGCCATGCTGGTTCCTGCTGCACTTAACATTCCTCCAAGCCTACAAGCCAAGCTGCTCTTTATCAGATCTATTTTTCTCTCTTCTGTTTACAGTTTGAGGACGCCAGGGCGCCACTGGACTATGGTTTGAAGTCATTAGTGGTTTTCTGTGGGTGAATTTCTTGGATTAACAAGAGAATCTCAGCACAAGAGCCAGCTTCTCTCTACTCCTGCCCTGACATGTAAGCTCTTTGTGTGCTTTCCTAGCAGCAATGACCACATGCATCTAGAGTGCTGCCTTGTCTTTAACTGCCACCTGCAATGACCGCTCAAAACAGGATGAAGAGTGAAAACACAGCAAATTCAACCAGCACTGCTCGTTCCACAGAGCATGCTCTCTTAACCCATGAACCTCTAACTGTGCAGCATGTTCTCTAATCCTGATACATTCTGACTTCTCCATTTTTTCCATTATCGTAATTGAGTCTTAGGCACTGATCTCCTCATAATTCTGATAATGAGGTAAAATCATGAACAAAAGTGTTCAACTATTGATGAAACAATAATTCTTGTTTCTACTTCATCTGTACTGATCAAACTCCAAATCATAGAATCATAGAATCATAGAATCATAGAATGGCTTGGGTTGGAAGCGACCTCAAGGAT
>NW_011189188.1:0-1542 GCF_000146605.3 Meleagris gallopavo | reverse complement strand
GAGATTTTGCTTTGGGTTAAAGTTTTGAAAATTATTTTCAGTTATTTATCTCTTCTTTAAAGATCTACCTAAAGTATGCAGAGAAGGAGCAAATACAGAATAAAGCATGGTTGCACACTCAGCGGGAACCACGTAACAGCAAGACATCATCCATCACAGTCATTTTGTCTGTGTTCCCCTTTCCTGCTGCGTTCTGTGGAAAGAAACTACCAACCGTATCTTGCTTCTGTGGGAAAGAATTGCTTCTGCTGAACTTCTGCAGATGCTGCCATTCAGAGCACAGCCACCAGCTTGAGGAAGTGGCACTGCGCTGTGGTTCATTATTAACAAGTGGTGGTGTAGCATATGGCTGTGAGTGCCCCGCTGGGAGTGCTGGTTAGATGTGGGAATGAGTGTGCACGTTCAGAGCAGTTAACCAGCTGGTTGGTTGTCAACTGAGAAAGGGAAGTGGGAAAGGGAGAAACGAAACTAAAATTTTAATATTAAATATATATATATTTTTAAAGTGTACATGGTTGTGTGTGCAGTTCATTTAAATCAGGTTCTGCTTTATGTTGGACCGTTTCAGCATCAGATACATGCAGTGAGCACAGCACAAGACAAATGCAAGAACCCCATAGCCTCTGGTGTTCTCATTTCTGTCTGCTAGGTAGGGAGCAGTTCTTCAGTCTGTCTCTTGAAGCTGAAGGCTCTGTACATACACCTTTTGTGCTTTTGTGTTGATCTGCTAATCTTAACTCTAACCTGGGATCTGAAGACAAGTAGGACCTGGATGTTGGCATCAGGTCTGTTTCACCGTTCAGTTAAAGCAGGTGGGTGGCTGCTGGTTGAAGACCAGAGATATTCATAACAGTAAAAGGGATTTAGTGGGCATAGAGACTGCACTGCCAAAATGCCTCAGCCTGTTCTGGAAAGCACATGTATTTTCCATGTACTCCTGAATCTTGTCCTCTGAAATTGTCCAGAGGAAACTCTTTCACAAAGGCTGCCTTCATAATAAGTGGCAAGGGATTCATTTTATTGTATTCTGTAAAGCTGCTATATTTGTACTATTCTGTACTGAGAAAATCTGCTCTTTGTCTTTGAACGTGTCTGTATTGTGCACATGAGCATATTCTGTAGGGGTGGAGGGTGAAATTGTAAGTGCCAGTGATGGCCGGCCATTTGTGTGTGTGACACCTGAGTGACCGATTCCACATGGGACTTCTGTTACAGCTCTGCTGCCAAAGGCCTACAGCACACATCTATGTTTGCCTTGAGATGATACTGGAATGCAAATAATGACCATTATTGTGCTTGCTATAAACACAAGATTATTTGGAAATGTTTGAGAGTGAGTTTGACTCTGTCATGTTAACTTCAATCTTACAAAGTAACAACTATGAACAAGAACCATTCAGAAAAAGATAAGCTTTAGTTAGCTTCAGGGTGCATAGGGACTCCTCCTGCTGGGTTGTCTGCTTGGTGAACTCAGCAGTCCATAGCCACAAGTGACTACTGAAATGAATATTGGAGAAGTTCCAGAAATAATGGCACCCCAAT
>NW_011189187.1:0-615 GCF_000146605.3 Meleagris gallopavo | reverse complement strand
GCGTGCTTATCAGACTTACTATTTCACCCAAAGGAAAGCTGACAGCTTCATCTAATAAGTCCTCTTCTGATGAGCATTCTCCTCCTGGAGCCTGACACATGGCTTTTGGCAGTTACAAGTGAATCAAAACTTGGGACGCAGGAGCCTCTATTAGCTCTTCTAAGTATTTCATTATTTGTAAAGTGTGAGCTTCCCAGGGCCTGTGCTCAATGGTATTGTTTCTTCTATAATGTTTGATTTAAAAAAAAAACAAAAACAAAAACAGAACAACATATTTGCTAAAACTTACCAAAATTACTTGATCTAGTTGGCTCTGCACTGTAGTGTTTTTCACTTACAGTCTGTATACAGTGATAATAATGAACTGCAGTATCATATGGATTCAACTTTTTTTCATTTTAATTAGGTGTCCATCAAATGCAGGCAAAGCATAACAGATATTCATGACAAAAAGGCAATAATCTAAGACTTTGAAGTGTTTTAGCAATTCCAAATGCTCTCTAGAAAACAGGTATGTATAATTGAGGCTTGATTTATCACCTCTGTAGTACTGTCAGGAAAAAACATTCTAGAAAACAGCAAGCAAGGCTATGAATGTGTGCGTGCACGCACATG
>NW_011189186.1:0-948 GCF_000146605.3 Meleagris gallopavo | reverse complement strand
AAAGGTGATAGAGGCAATGAATGCTTGTAATGAGGTCTATATCAAAAGAAAATACTCAGCCTTCTATCCAAGATACAAACAGAAAATATGCTCAACTCATCTCAATCCGGCCTGATAGAACAAGTAATTGGCCATACAGAAGGGTATAGGAATTGTTAAGAACCCACAACTAAAAGTTTCAGTATTAAGTGAATGCCAGGATTTTCAAAAGAGTGTAATTTAGGGAATGCTGCTTTTACTGCCTTTGGAACACTCCTCTAATCCCACTGCCTTTTCAGGATTAAGTGCTCTCAAGTGCCTCTCTCTTCATTAGGAGGGAACTCAAGAAACAAACTGCTGATTCACCACAGGAAAAGCTATTTAGAAATACAAATTTAGAAATAAAGAGATAAACCCTGGCTGTTGATACAGCTTTATGAAGGACTGAGATTACAGACAACTCTATTCAGAGATCTTTGCATGTTAAAGAACAAATGTTTTTAAACCTTAGACACTGACAGTATTTCTTTACAGTATGCCAGTGACAATGGGTAAAAGTACATTTATTTAAAATGTCTGTAGTATGTGACATCTTATGTATAGTAATGTACATGTGTGTTTTTGTCTGAACTGCTTTTCTATAACAAGAAGCTATTAAAACTTACTGGTTTATATATCATGGTACTGTCTTTACTACAAGATTTTCTGTCTATTTATGATGTCTGGAAAAAAAAAAATCTGACCAATGTCTTATGATCAAAAAAAACCTTGAGTCTGTTCTCTCATCTGTATATTACATACAGTAGAAAAGGGCAGCTTTCTTGACCTTAATTGTTACACATTTTTAGCAATTAAATCTTTCTGATATTTCCATTACCAACTGCCTAATATTATCCCACCTAGTTAGCTTTGCAATGCAATATCATCTACAGCCTTTGTGCCCTGGGGAAAGTTTTTTCATTTCATATT
>NW_011189185.1:0-772 GCF_000146605.3 Meleagris gallopavo | reverse complement strand
GATACTCCTTCAAAGTCATGCAAGCCTTTTAAAATTATTGCAGTAGGCCAAAATGGACAATTGCATCATCTGCTCTTACTGCCTGCACAGTATATTCCATAGAGTCTTGCTCCCCTATATATAGGGATCTGAATAACGTGAGTTTGACTAAAAGGCATAATACGGAAAGCAGACAGACCTCATTTGTAGGTGTCAAGGGAAGAAGAATTTGCTACTTGACTTGATGAATAAACCTTCTTGCTGTTAAAAATGTATTCATTTATTTTTAAATAGAAACACAAGACATTGTATAGAAATGTTTTGTTTCTCAGATGGAAGTTTACATGATTCTGCTTCCGAATTTTGATTTTTGTTCTGCCTTTTTCTTGAATGGAAAAGACTTTGAGAGTTCTGAATTTCCCCCTAGAGGAAGTACTTAAATACCCTGTAATTACCTCATCTCTTCTTCTTCTTCTTCTTCTTCTTTTTTTTTTTTTTGTGAAAAAAAAATTAAGTGAATGAAGCATTTCAGCTTCTCATTGCATGCCTTTTCTTTTTGAAATATGCGTGTACCTCCAGTTTTTCACTGTGGTGAATTCTGCAGGAGTTAGAGATACGCATTTCTGAAAATCTCACTAGGCATCCACTCACAGCTTCAGGTATTAGGTGCCTATTAATCCAGACCAAAAGCACACAGGGTTTTTACATGTAGCTGGCCTTTGTGCACACTTTACTTCTACATGCTAAAGACATAGGAAACAGCATATATTCACTTCCGTGTTCAAGAAAGCCA
>NW_011189184.1:0-631 GCF_000146605.3 Meleagris gallopavo | reverse complement strand
TCTGCCCCGCAGCTTTTCAGGTACTATACCGTACACCAGGGACTGGCAGTGCCCACACTACACTCCATGGATTTCCTCCTCATGAGCTTCTCTCCACCCATCACTGTGCTCACCACCACTACTGCCCACCAGAGGGCCCTTTTTCCTCAGAGCACCCATTTTCCCCTCTTACCTGGATTTCACAGAGTTCCTCTGCGCTCCCTTCAAATCGTTGTCATTGGAGGGACTTCTGGAGGCCATCTTGTCCCTGTCCCTGCACAAGCATAGACACCCACAGCAGCTGGCCCAGGACTGTATCCAGACACCTTTTGAAGGTCTCCAAGGACAGAAATGGCACAGCCACTCTGGGCAACAAGTTGCAGTGCACAGTAAAGACATATTTCTTTTCCATACATCAACTGCTTGTCTAGGAAGATCTGATCATAGAATCACAGTATCTTCTGATTTGGAGAAGACCTTTAAACATCATCTTGTCCAATTCCCCTTCAAGGAACAGAGACATTTTCAGCTCAGTCAGGTTTCTCACAGCCTGGTCCAGCCTGACCTTAAATGTCTCCAAGGAAGGGGCATCCACCACCTCCCCGTGCAACCTGTTCCAGTGCTACCCTCGTTACAACCTTCATCATATTTT
>NW_011189183.1:0-769 GCF_000146605.3 Meleagris gallopavo | reverse complement strand
ACTTTCATTTACATATTTTATTCCAACACTGAATACAGGCCCTGCATTTAGAGTATGTAAATGCTTGGTAATTCTACCACGTTACTGTTACTTTATTTCTCACTTGAGTTTTAAATTACAAGTTCTTGGGAACAAAGATAGAATAATACACAAGATGGTGTGGGTGTTAGAACAGTGTTAATCATTTAGTAATAGAATTTAGAAGGGCTTGAGTTGCTCAGGTTACTGTCTTTGCTATTGTGATAATTTTCTATGAAGCTTAGTTTTGCAGCTAGCAGTAGGCTTTTCATCAAGTGCTTTACTGGAAGTATTTGTGGCTTTGAGCTAATCCCATTTTAGTCCATCAATGTCATATTAGAAACTAATTAATATTTTTTTAATAGCAAAACTGTAGATATTTAAAAATTTTCATTAGATCTTCTTCTTTTATTGTACTGTTGTTGTTTTTGGTTTTTTTTTCTAAGGGTCTGATTGGTTGTTTTTTTGCTAATAAGATGGCAATTTTGTAAATGACTGGATAGATATTGGGATTAATCAGTTGATGTCTTAAATTTGTAATTAATTTCTTAAAAGCTGGTGTCATATATATTTGCACTTAATTTCAGCATCAGTGTTTTATTAACTATTGACATATTTCGTTCCCTCATTCTTTTTTCTTCCAAGCTGTGGGAAGTATATGGTGATAGAAGATGTCTACGGACGTTTATTGGTAATCATACTTTTATTTTAACTCTTAATATACATATAAAACAGCTGTGTGAAAGGACAC
>NW_011189182.1:0-543 GCF_000146605.3 Meleagris gallopavo | reverse complement strand
TTAAAACATTTCATGTCAGACTAAAATCTGTGATTTGATAAAGAAACATAATAAATACGTTAGCTTTTAACACAATAGTAAAAAAAACCAAACAAAACAAACAAACAAACAAACAAAAACAAATTCCCTGCTGTCAAGTGTCAAGTGACCAGTGCTATCGTTTGGCTCTCAATTTTAACATCTTCTACTATGGTTCACAGATTACTGGTTATATATTAGAGTTCACACTGACTGAAAATTCACACTCCCAATATTTTGGATTTGATTCTGACATTTCTCTAATGCACCTTAAAATTTGCCCTGAAGAAATTTTAATTCCTGTTGTTTTTTGTAACAAGAACATAAGACAATAAAACCTAGAAATTCCTGAGTACTGTGATATATCACTTTATTTGTCTGTTTATAGAACTGCTTATTAATATATATACTAGATATATTAGTTACAAAATACACGTCCCATTGACTACTTGGCCAAAACAAAGATGTGAAAATACAGGCTTACTACATCAGGGAGAAAGCTGCAGCACTCAGAAGGCAACCAAA
>NW_011189181.1:0-744 GCF_000146605.3 Meleagris gallopavo | reverse complement strand
GGGAACGTGGGTAATTCAGCCTGAACCTGAGCAAAACTTGCTGCATTTTTATTAAGTGCTGCATTTATTGTCAGGAGAGAGAATTCATGATGCCTGAAACCTATTAGGAGCTCAAAAAGTTTCTCTCTTCCCTCATCCATTATGAAATTAATGAAAGCAAGACCTCCTAATAAAGGAAGTGTCCTTATAAGTTTAAACCAGGTAGATGAGCTAGATTATTTGCCCTCAGATTGAATTTTAGAGGTTTATATAATAAGGACAGCTATAAATTGAAAAAAAATAATATGGTAAGTGTCTCAATGACAGAGAGTCTCACACACGGAAGGGTGAGCAATAAATCAGATGGGCAGTGGAATATTAAATTGCTAATTTTAAGAGCGATCTCTGCTTTTCTTTTCTTTCCTTCTTTTTTTAATACATATTACTATAAAAAGGGGAAATAAAATCTCTGCTACGTGTTTCTCCCTCTTCTCGTTTTTCTTTTTATAAATTAAAGTAGAAACTTGTTCGGAGGAAGAGGTCTAAACAGCTTTAATATAGCCATGAAATAACAAAAAAATTAAGTCTGCAACACACTCCATAGAGATGACACATTTAATACATTTGATGATTACAGGGTCGGTTCCATATGCCTTATATCTCACAGCTATGCTCTTTATCAGGACAGTCTAAAACCAAAGTGTCTGCAGGCATGATTTCAAGTGTACACTACACACAGTTATACTGCAATGACCTAAATTACAG
>NW_011189180.1:0-369 GCF_000146605.3 Meleagris gallopavo | reverse complement strand
CTCTCCTTTCTCTTCCATCTTCATGTCACCTGCAGAACGTGCCCTGGTACTGATGCACAGCACACGGGAGCTGCTCTTAGTCACAGCTGTCTCTCTGCAGCACTGCCCACTTGTAGGAGCTCCCCTGTGTCCCAGGAGCCCGGCCCAGCTCAGAAGCAGAGGATGTCATTTCTATCCTCCCCACTGATCCCCCCTGAGATGTCCCTGGGTCTCCATGGCCAACAGCTCCTGAAAGATAACAGCGTCATGACTGTACTCTGCAATCGGCTGAATTAACCACCAATGTCGAGTGGACAGTGACCAACTCTGGAAAGGGGAAACAGGGGACCCCAAAATAATTGAAAACAGCAGCAACAATCTGAGGAGAAA
>NW_011189179.1:0-481 GCF_000146605.3 Meleagris gallopavo | reverse complement strand
ACTGATGCACAGCACACGGGAGCTGCTCTTAGTCACAGCTGTCTCTCTGCAGCACTGCCCACTTGTAGGAGCTCCCTGTGTCCCAGGAGCCCGGCCCAGCTCAGAAGCAGAGGATGTCATTTCTATCCTCCCCACTGATCTCCCCTGAGATGTCCCTGGGTCTCCATGGCCAACAGCTCCTGAAAGATAACAGCGTCATGACTGTACTCTGCAATCGGCTGAATTAACCACCAATGTCGAGTGGACAGTGACCAACTCTGGAAAGGGGAAACAGGGGACCCCAAAATAATTGAAAACAGCAGCAACAATCTGAGGAGAAACAAACTGATTTGCTAAATATTGTATCAGAATGCAAGATAACACAATACAATACAGTACAATATAATTGGAATTGAAGCTAATAAACAAATATAATGCGACAGAGTATCTGAAAGCTGTAGGCCTTACGCTAGTGCTGAGGCAATGCGTGCAGTCGGGATGA
>NW_011189178.1:0-634 GCF_000146605.3 Meleagris gallopavo | reverse complement strand
AGGACCAACCAAGGGCTTACATCTGTTCCCCCCGAGCAGAAATAACAACAACACAGCGAACAGTCTGCTGTGGAATGTAGTTCTTCTTTTCTGGGACAGGTACCTGGAACTGGAGCATTAGCACTTTAACTCCCAGTGCACTACATAATGTTCTGATGTGGAATATCAGTAAGCAAAAATCATAAAACCCTGACAATTAGCTATACAGCCAGGCTAAATCCAGTGATGCTTCCCAATTACGATGTTTTCTTATGTGTTTTTACGCTATTGAGAACAACAAAGTACAATGAGACAGAAATCTATGTAGAGTTGCAGGCCTGAGTTCTTCTTTGGACCACGGGGACACGGTTAAATGGCTTCCACTACTGGAGTGTAGCACAAAGGGAAAACAGAGTCTTTACAATGGATGGTTGAGGAGACAAGGAAGGGCGACTGCGCTCTGTGAGAGTGCACTGAGCTCTTCCTGGGGATGGCAGAGCAGCCAGGTCACAGTGAACGGAAAAGGTAAACAGAGGTCAATCCCAAACACAGAAAGGAAGCGTGCAGGAAGTGGAAACAAGAAATCACCTGGCAGCACTGAAGAGACTTTGTCCAGCGTACCTGCTGAGATGAGTATAGGAGTGTTAGATTCAAC
>NW_011189177.1:0-437 GCF_000146605.3 Meleagris gallopavo | reverse complement strand
GGCAGAGAAGCGCAAGCGAAGCAGCGCAAGCAGAGAAGAGAGCATCAGGTGACCTTGCCGGGAGTTATATCTCCTCGCTGACCGCAAAGCCCCCTGGGGAAACGTAGCTGCTCTTCTCCGCTGGACAGGCACCCGGAACTTGAGCATCAGCAGTCAAACCCCCAGTGCATTGCATGATGTTATGATGTGGAATACCGATAATGAAAAATCATGAAACCATGACACCAGCACCACATTGGTGCTTTGATGCTATAAGAAATAATTTCAAGGATATCTGAAATTTCTGTAACTTCAAACAGTTTGGTAAGCAACAATTAATTAACTTCTATGTAATATACAGATTCTGAAATTTTCAGGAATTCTTATTTCCCTGTATATGATGCAATTGCATATCATGCTCCCTAATGTGTAATTCCTATATCTTTTCAAAGAGGCAA
>NW_011189176.1:0-805 GCF_000146605.3 Meleagris gallopavo | reverse complement strand
TCCTCGGAACACAGTTCCAAATGAACTGTTAGTATAATTTCAGAAATGGCCTTAGGATATTTTATGTACATCTATAACACTAACAGGTGATCTTAGTGCAGGTAGAGTTCCATATAAAAACCCGGGCTTCGTTATCAATGCTGGATTTCATCTTGGTAAGGACGCTTTTGAATAGGTGAAATGTAGACAGGCATCAACTCCCGGGTCACCTCGTTCAGTGCATCCTGACGTTGGCATTTTTGACTCATGTGGTGACCTTCACGCACAACGAATGTGGTACTCAGACATGATTTGAGCCAGAATGTGCTGTGCCCACATTCAGAAGTTGGGATTATACACTATGCTTACCAAAACCTTGACGTTCTGGGGCCGCCTTCCGTGGGGGTGCTGGGATGGGGGGGACGGGGCAGCAGCGCAGGAGCCGGGCGAGGGCGTGAGGAAGCGGTGCTCTGCAGGGCCGTGGCTCTGCTGCTGGCCGAGCGCGCTCTGCGCCCGGGGGTGTCCCAGGGGGAGCTCAGAAGATGGGTGCTGGGAAAAGCGGGAGCCTTTCTGCTCCGGCTTCCTGCTGCTCCCGCAGATGGATCCCGGTTCCCGGCGGAGACCCCGGCCGGAGCCCGGAGGCTTCGGGTGTCTTTCTTCGCGTGCTCTCCCACGCGGTCCCGGAGGGTGTTGCACGTGGCCTGGAGAGCTTGGAAGCTGCCGAGTGCCGGGCTCCAGGTCGCCCTGTAGCTTGGGCAGTCGCGGCCCGAGTCTGCCATCCCACGAGCTGAGCCTGCCCGTCTCCGAGCGAGGAGATCACAGCGTG
>NW_011189175.1:0-568 GCF_000146605.3 Meleagris gallopavo | reverse complement strand
GCTCTGTGAATTATCCATCATCTGTCAAACTTTTGTGCAGTCTCAGGATCTGACACGGGTTGTCAGCCTTGTCTTTAGCTTCCCAGCTGTGTGTGAAGACTTGCTTCCCTTGTGATGCACAGTGTACTAAAGATTGAGAGAGGAAAAGGTGCAGAGTTTTTCCAGCTTTGATTTCATGTCTGGAACTTTGGAACCCACTGCTTGCAGTTGTTAATCTGTCCCAAGTGGTCTAGTTTGGAATGCCCTCGTACTTCTTGGATTGCTCTGCTGTTCAAGATGGAGCAATTCTTTCAGGTACCACTGCACCGCTGCTGTTGGCTTCTAATTCTTGCTTTGTTTGTTTGTTTTCCACAGACTGCTGGTCACTGCAGGTGAGTGCTGCCAGCTCTCATTGTAGCCAGGAGCACGTAACTGTGCCAAATCCCTTGTGATGGGTTTGATTTCATTTTGCCAGAGAAATCCTTGTAGATACTGCAGGTACTGCAGCAGGGTGATGAGCTGAGATGAAGATATTGGTTTAGTAGTGCTTAAGTTGAGTGGAGGAACGTTTGAATGAGGTTATGTGCTT
>NW_011189174.1:0-505 GCF_000146605.3 Meleagris gallopavo | reverse complement strand
GAAGATATGGGTTTTAGTAGTGCTTAAGTTGAGTGGAGGAACGTTTGAATGAGGGTTATGTGCTTCTTTGGGACCATAAGGTTTTTTTGCGAGGGAAAGAGCCAGCTTTTCATGGGCTATATGTAGCCTTTGGCAAGGGCAGACAATGCAATCTGTCAGTAAGCCATTGGAGGTGCTTCAGGTTTGTAAAGTTGTCCTTTTATTTTTTAGGCAGACGTTTGGAGCATGGGTGTACTGCGGTATGCTCTGTTGTGTGGGCTTCTTCCTTTTGATGCTGCCAGTGTGATGGCACTCTGCAGGAGGATAACAGTAGGTATCAGTGGTGCTAGAATGCACTGAGAAGGGAACTAGCTGAGCGTGACAGGAGGCCTTGCTTTTCTGATGGCAGAACGTGCTGAGCTGTGCTGTGGGTGGAAAGGCCTGTCTGCTGAGGATTGTCCCTTTGTTTGCTGCTGTTTCCACCAGGATTTTGTGGATTTGGTTCTACGCTTGGTTGACCTATGTG
>NW_011189173.1:0-731 GCF_000146605.3 Meleagris gallopavo | reverse complement strand
AACTCAGTGTAATAACATATCAAAACAATCTTCTGTGTTGGTGGTTTGGAAGACAGTTGTTTATTCATTAGAAATATTAGAAACGTAATAATCCCATTTGGTAGTTAGTTTTTCATCTGAATATTAAGTTCTGCGTGGAAAAGAAAATAGCACTTAAGTTTAATTGCATGTTCTAAACAAGTTTTAATAACACGTACACCTTTTTAAATATCCCTCACTAACGTATGCTATTATTGTCCTTAGAACCGTGGATGTCCTTGTCTTACTGGTTCAAAACATGTGAAAAATGTTTATCTGGAAGAATAGAACAACTGAGATTTTTAATTTGTATATGATGATACACTAAATTCTATCACCTTTAATTAACTCGATGCCATAATTCACTGCTGAGATCTTCATATAAAGATTGCTGGGGGAATGCTTTCAGGGCCAAAACTTCAGCTAGACTGCTTTGTGTTTTGAAGGAATTATGCAGCTACTTACCATCCGAGGGTCTAGTTTTTGGCTGTCATCCTATGGAGTCATTGCTTTCTGTGGACTTCCTGGCATTGGCCTTAATGAAGAGCTGGTGAGGGACAAAAGGCCCTTGGCTGGTCTCGTATCTGCACTTTTGCATCATCTTTGTAGTAAGTATCATCTTTAAATCTACCATTGTAAAATAGTTTAATTGTAATGATTAAGAAGATGCAAAATATGTCAACTTTACGTATCTTTGGAAGATCATAGCATCA
>NW_011189172.1:0-951 GCF_000146605.3 Meleagris gallopavo | reverse complement strand
TTTGTGGTATCAGCCACGAATCGGGTAGAATCGGGTAGTATCATCAGACCTCATGTGTTTTTGTTTTTTTTATTTTTTTTCTTTCTAGTTTTTAATCTGGTAGAGGTATTTTGAAGAACTCGTGGCCATAGCAACCAGAGTTGTTTGAAAGGCTGCAAAAGGTTCAGCTGCCTGCAGAACTGACCATGAAAAAGCAAGAAGGACAAACTGAAGTCAAGAAGTAAGAATGGCGCATCATTAAACTGTCACTAAGAATTTCTGTTCTAAAAGTAAGCTAGAAAAGGAGTCTAGAAATACTTAGGATTAGAGGAATGTGGAATTGTCAATTATTTTCCTTGAGTTCTTATATTCAAGTTTATTTAAATATGAGGTTGACATAATCTCTGTTTATGCTTGTGTGTGTCTAGCGGTATATTTGGAGATGCTCAGGTAACAGAAAATGGTGGGCCAGTAGCTCAGTCGCTCTCTTATAGCAAGAAAGGATTTAAAACATCCCTCTAACATTACAGAAATAGTTGCTAGTCGAAAATGGATTTTTTTGGCTCCCAGTCCTGTCAAGTATTCGTTTCAGTATGTGTATCTATGTGAATATGGAGATAGTAGCAGATACTTTTGTCTCGGTTCAGGATCAAGGACTGTATGTCCATAAGGCTTCCAAAAGTTGAGGCAAGTGCTTCCTTCCCTCTCTAGCATCTCATGCCTGCTCTTCCTCAAGTGTGCAGCACCACTCCACACTCACAGCAGGAGCGTACACGTGGTGCTCGTCTGAAAAAAAGTGTCAGCTGGAATATTGACTTAAGACTCCAGCTAACGTAACATAGTAGGTGCAGCAAGTACAGTCTATGCAAATACATTCCCCCTGTATTCTCAGAAGTGTTAGTCTCTTATTCTTGTCTACTTTTGCTTCAATCCTGCCTGCAGTGGCTTTGTAACCAGCTCTTTGCCATTCAG
>NW_011189171.1:0-479 GCF_000146605.3 Meleagris gallopavo | reverse complement strand
TCGGTTCAGGATCAAGGACTGTATGTCCATAAGGCTTCCAAAAGTTGAGGCAAGTGCTTCCTTCCCTGTCTGGCACCTCATGCCTGCTCTTCCTCAGGTGTGCAGCACCACTCCACACTCACAGCAGGAGCGTACACGTGGTGCTCGTCTGAAAAAAAGTGTCAGCTGGAATATTGACTTAAGACTCCAGCTAACGTAACATAGTAGGTGCAGCAAGTACAGTCTATGCAAATACATTCCCCCTGTATTCTCAGAAGTGTTAGTCTCTTATTCTTGTCTACTTTTGCTTCAATCCTGCCTGCAGTGGCTTTGTAACCAGCTCTTTGCCATTCAGCTGGCTCCTTGCAAAACTCCCTCGTGCCCTGATTGTACTGCTGAAATTAAGACTGTTCTCGGGAGATAGATCAATTGCCTGCTTCCTATTTGTAATTAGTTCTTGAGACCACAACAGCTGCCTGCAAGCATAAGGAGAGCACAAG
>NW_011189170.1:0-519 GCF_000146605.3 Meleagris gallopavo | reverse complement strand
GGTTGTTCCTCCCTGATTCAGAGCTGACAAGTGAATTAATCTGGCAGAGCGGCCTAGGGAGAACTGTATTTTATAACCTAGGAAGAAATAATCTTACATAGTGAACATCCTGAGTAGCAGAAGCATATCTCAGCTCCCCTTTCTTTCATCCACGTATTGCCTACAGGATTCCCAGGGCTGGTATTTCAGGCTGGTATTTCAGGCACTTGGAAGGAGATAAAGCCCTTCTCACAAGTTCTTGCCAGAACTGTCCTTGCTGTTGATGATCACATCAGCCTTTCTTGGGCTGAGTTCCTTTGAGTGTCACTGGGATGTAGCTCGTGGCAACAGAGCAAATAACTTCTATAAACAAATGTTTTAATGCCCATTATCTGTGATGCCTTAAACTATTCCTTTCCCCTCCATAGCAGAATTCCTACGTCAACTTTACACAAACGTGTACATTTTTTATTGGTTGTGATCAGAGTTCATAACAGCCTGAGCCAGTGTCACATTTACTGGCACTATTTAACCATATTT
>NW_011189169.1:0-477 GCF_000146605.3 Meleagris gallopavo | reverse complement strand
TTGTGATGTCAGGCTGAGTGACAGCTCACAGCTGAGCTTGCGGTTAGCAAGACACACAATAGCTGGAGATGCACTTCTGTGTGTCACTAAAACGTGAGCTTTGTGGCTGCCACGAGCAAGAACAGAGAGTTTGTGTGTTTTATTTCTGTGTTTGGCTGAGCGGCTAGAGCAGGGCAAGGAGGCAGATTGGGACGCGCTGCTTTCCAAATACTGTGCTGTTTGCTGGCAGTGCTTCTGGTGTGGGAAATTCTGTCCCTGTGAGGTGTAAACCCTTTGCTTAGTTGACTTGTTGCAGCAGGTTTCTTTCTCCTGCTGAAGCCTTCCTGAGCGCTTCTGTACACAGCCATGGCCTTTGCCTCTTTCTTTCCTTCTTTCTTTGTTGTGTTTGACACTCTGCAAGCTGTGAATTGCCAGGGAACAGCTCAATGTGCTCTGGAGTTCTGGGGGACCAACTCCCAAGAAACACTGCGCAGCTTC
>NW_011189168.1:0-575 GCF_000146605.3 Meleagris gallopavo | reverse complement strand
TCGGGCTGGATGCTACCTGCACGAAACACAGAACGAGAGCCATCGCAGTGGGACCTTTTGACAACCACTGCAGCAGATGTGTACACTGGAAAATGTTGACCCTGTTACTCACGAGCCCCCATTGCTCTCTGTGTGCTCTCTGTGCTCACGTTCTGCTATTTAATGCACAGCTTGGTGAGCAGCTTGGTAAAAACTGGTGGCTTCTCCAAAACAATCTATGCCTCTGACAGATCAGTCTACAGATGTTTTCTTTAGAGTCACCCTTTATTTAAAGGAAACTGATGTGCCTTCTCTAGCATTGGATGAACTTTTATGAAGTTAAGCAAGGTTTTGCTGTTGTGAGATGACATAGTCTGTAGAAATAACGCTTCTCTTGCTATTTGCTCTTCATATAACCTTGACAGCATATTTTCTCTTCAGAAAAATATCCATGCAGGAGGCTGAGAATACTATGTGACTTGTGATACAGGACAGTGCTTCTGCATCCAACTAGGCTGGGTAATTGTAGAAAAGCTGGAAAGTAGCACGTTTCGGAGGGAGAAATGTGCAAGCTTTCTGGCACGGATAATCCTCTA
>NW_011189167.1:0-741 GCF_000146605.3 Meleagris gallopavo | reverse complement strand
CTGAATCCCAGCCCCGAAGATCTCCTGTGAGCTACCTATGCAGGAGGTAAAGCTACAGAGATAGCCACTGGGATGCCAGTGCTTCTTGATGAGCACAAACGCCATTCCCTCCTTCATTACTCAGGATACTAAAAATCAGAGTCGTGCTGCCTATCCTGGAATAAAATTCCCTCTAACACTTCCAGTTTAATTGGCTCTATTTCATAGGCAGTTGTACCTCGTCAAGGGTTCATCACCCCAATTGCTATGGCCTATGAGTCTCCATCTACTGTCCATGTTTTCCTTCTCGCGTTCCTGATAGACTTGTCTGCCGACCTCCATCTTTCACAAAATGTCTCGGGCTCTACTTCTACAACCTGGATTTCCAGAAGAAAGGAAATACCCCAAGTTAATCCGATACCTTTTTCTTCCCTTCCTTATCGGCTAAGCTAATCATGAAGATCCTTTGTTATTTTAACAAGGAAGCTGCCTTTTATAGTGCTCTTTGGCAGTCAGCATACTATATATCCTTTCTAAATTTCTGTAAATATTTGGGATTTCAAAAGACCAGGAAAGAGAGGGAGGAAATTGCTCTGTGGGGCTCTTACGCTACACGTAATGAATGGAGAAGAAGGAAGAAACCCGCGACCTTGCACTCCGGAGTTGACACGCGGTGGGACTGCAGGTCAATCTTGGCAAGGGCCTGCTGCAAAGAACCCTGCAGCAGCTGTTGCTCTGAACACTGGTTTCAAAGGTCACGGG
>NW_011189166.1:0-529 GCF_000146605.3 Meleagris gallopavo | reverse complement strand
TCTGCCGACCTCCATCTTCACAAAATGTCTCGGGCTCTACTTCTACAACCTGGATTTCCAGAAGAAAGGAAATACCCCAAGTTAATCCGATACCTTTTTCTTCCCTTCCTTATCGGCTAAGCTAATCATGAAGATCCTTTGTTATTTTAACAAGGAAGCTGCCTTTTATAGTGCTCTTTGGCAGTCAGCATACTATATATCCTTTCTAAATTTCTGTAAATATTTGGGATTTCAAAAGACCAGGAAAGAGAGGGAGGAAATTGCTCTGTGGGGCTCTTACGCTACACGTAATGAATGGAGAAGAAGGAAAGAAACCCGCGACCTTGCACTCCGGAGTTGACACGCGGTGGGACTGCAGGTCAATCTTGGCAAGGGCCTGCTGCAAAGAACCCTGCAGCAGCTGTTGCTCTGAACACTGGTTTCAAAGGTCACGGGCTGCAGAACAAAGGAGAGAAGGAGGGGGACATTAGCCATGAAGAGTGCTGATGAAATTCAGAGGAGATAAGAAATTAGAAGTCCTGTATTAGCT
>NW_011189165.1:0-459 GCF_000146605.3 Meleagris gallopavo | reverse complement strand
GGTATGTATTTTAAATTGCACTGACATTTTCAGACCATTTCTCTTTCTGCACGGTCCCAGCACCTGGCATGCTGACTATAATCCTGAATACACATTTTTTCAAAGTCCTCTTCTAGAACTAATGGAATAGTTCCTTATGAGACACAATCTGATCACAGTGCTGGCAATATTTTGTTCCACCTCCTGCTTCCTGGGGGTGGCATGAATAGCGCTGCATCACGCATAGCTCTCTGCTCTTCCAGTTCTGATGCTGTCTGGGCACTCCTTATGGCCTCAAAACTCCCTCATGCCACATGTACCACGTTCTGAGGCACGGAACATCTATCATACTACTTCAAAATGCTTTTTTTATTATTACTATTATTTTTAAATAGAATGATACTAGGGATAATCATCTGGAACTAGAGCAATACAAAAAAATTCCTTTTAGTTCAACCATAAATCTGCCTCATGGACTCC
>NW_011189164.1:0-514 GCF_000146605.3 Meleagris gallopavo | reverse complement strand
ATTTTTTCAAAGTCCTCTTCTAGAACTAATGGAATAGTTCCTTATGAGACACAATCTGATCACAGTGCTGGCAATATTTTGTTCCACCTCCTGCTTCCTGGGGGTGGCATGAATAGCGCTGCATCACGCATAGCTCTCTGCTCTTCCAGTTCTGATGCTGTCTGGGCACTCCTTATGGCCTCAAAACTCCCTCATGCCACATGTACCACGTTCTGAGGCACGGAACATCTATCATACTACTTCAAAATGCTTTTTTTATTATTACTATTATTTTTAAATAGAATGATACTAGGGATAATCATCTGGAACTAGAGCAATACAAAAAAATTCCTTTTAGTTCAACCATAAATCTGCCTCATGGACTCCAGAAGAGCTGTAAGAATACGCAGAGTGGACATGGATGGCAGCTACCATAACAGTCAGCCATGAAAAATGAGGTTGCGAGCCACGCTGTGTCATTGCATGTGTGGGCAGGGATTTCTCCTTGGACTGAGCAGAGTACAGATGTACCCTG
>NW_011189163.1:0-495 GCF_000146605.3 Meleagris gallopavo | reverse complement strand
ACACTAGAGTGTGCTTTGGTGCACACGTGCATCTAGAGACATGGCTAAGAATTTAAGTGGTCCAACCAACCCGTTAGCAACTCAGTAATTCAAGATACCTAACAAAGATTGAGGCTCGCTGGGCCGTGGGCAAAGCAGGGAGCACGTAGGCAGGAAACAGGAAGGAGTTCAACTCCAGCTCTTCTACACAAAAGGCAGGGCGAGCTGAACCAGCACCACGGGAGGAGTTAGGACACAGCTGAAGAGCTTACAGAGACCTGAGAGTGCCAAAGGACGGTGCCAGGGTAACTCTCACCATTCCTTTGCAGGGCTCTTACGGATGCTTCGCATGCTGATTCCCACCGCCTGTGTCCTTGGTAGGAAGTCCAGGTGACAAATGCTCATTTGGTCTGGGTAACGCTTCTATGGTTCCGTGGGTATGACTGGAAAAAAAAAACAAAAACAAAGAAAAAGAAAAGAAAAGCACGCCACCCTGTAAAATTGACCACTCTGCTG
>NW_011189162.1:0-769 GCF_000146605.3 Meleagris gallopavo | reverse complement strand
CCCCAGCCTGTATTGGTGCATGCAATTATTCCTCCCTAGGTGTAAGACCCTACACTTCCTTTTGTTGAACCTCATCCGGTTTCTTACTGCCCAGCTCTCCAGCCTGTCCAGGTCTCGCTGAATGGCAGCACAGCCTTCAGGCGTGTCAGCCAATCCTCCCAACTTCGTATCATCAGCAAACTTGCTGAGGGTGGCCACTATCCCCTCATCAAGGTCATAGATGAAGATGTTGAACAAGACCGGACCCAGCACAGACCCCTGGGGGACACCACTGGTTACAGGTCTCCAGCCAGACTCTGCACCACCAACGACGACCCTCTGCGCTCTGCCAGTCAGCCAGTTCTCAACCCACCTCACTGTCCACTCGTCTATCCCACACTTCCTCAGCTTTGTTATAAGGATGTCGTGGGAGACAGTATCAAACGCCTTTCTAAAATCAAGGTAGATTACATCTACCGCTCTTCCCCCATCCACCCAGCATATGACAGCATCAGAGAAGGCCACCAAGTTGGTTGAGCATGACCTCCCCTTGGTGAACCCATGCTGACTACTCCTGATAACCTCCTTTTCTCCCAGTTGTCTGGAGATGGTATCCAGCACAAGCTGTTCCATCACCTTTCCAGGGACAGAGGTGAGGCTGACAGGCCTATAATTACCCGGATCTTCCTTCTTGCCCTTTTTGAAGACTGGAGTGACATTGGCTATCCTCCAGTCTTCAGAGACCTCCCCTGTTATCCAAGACCTCTCAAAAATGATGGAGAGCGGTTCG
>NW_011189161.1:0-421 GCF_000146605.3 Meleagris gallopavo | reverse complement strand
GCATGTGACAGCATCGTAGAAGGCCACCAAGTTGGTCGAGCACGACCTCCCCTTGGTGAACCCATGCTGACTACTCCTGATAACCTCCTTTTCTCCCAGTTGTCTGGAGATGGTATCCAGCATAAGCTGTTCCATCACCTTTCCAGGGACAGAGGTGAGGCTGACAGGCCTATAATTACCCGGATCTTCCTTCTTGCCCTTTTTGAAGACTGGAGTGACATTGGCTATCCTCCAGTCTTCAGAGACCTCCCCTGTTATCCAAGACCTCTCAAAAATGATGGAGAGCGGTTCGGCAATGACCTCCACCAGCTCCCTCAGCACACGTGGATGCACCCCATCAGGTCCCATGGACTTGTGGACCCTTTAGGTACCTTGCCCTAGGCGCTCACGCACATCCTCTTTCCTGACTAAAGGGATCTCC
>NW_011189160.1:0-644 GCF_000146605.3 Meleagris gallopavo | reverse complement strand
TCACTATCTGCCCATGTAAAATGTTGATTTCCCTCTTTGCTTCTAAGCTCTCTTGAAATATTGCGAAGCTGCAGTCGTGTCCTCCTTGGAACTTTTTCTTCTCCAGGCAGAACAAGTCCAGCTCCTTCGGCCTGACTACATAGGAGAGATTCCCAGCACTCTGATTTTCCTTGTGGCTTTCCTCTGTACCTGCTTCAAAAGCTCTACCTCACAATGCAGATGGGGCCATCTGAGGGCTGAGTAGAGAAGGACACTGCCTTCCCTCACACGGATCACCACCTCTCTGCTGATGCAGCCCAGGGTGCAGTTGGCCTCTCAGGCTGCAAACACACACTGCTGGCTCCTGTTAAGGTTTTTGTCTTCCCTCATACCGGGGATTGTCCTGACACAAGTGCAAACAGCTGCATTTGATCTTGTTGAACCTCATGCTGTTCCTTTGGGCCCACTTTTCAAGCCTGTCCAGGTCCCTCTGGATGGCACCCCTTCAGTCTGTCATGCCAACTGCACCACACAGCTTGGTGACATCAGCAAACTTGCTGAGCTGCGCTCTATCTCATCATCCATGCCACTGATAGACGTTGAAGAGCTCTGGTCCCAAGGCTGACCCCTGGGGACATAACTTGTGATAGGCCTCCACCTGGTGG
>NW_011189159.1:0-402 GCF_000146605.3 Meleagris gallopavo | reverse complement strand
GGGACAGAATTTCCCACCCCACGAAGCACTGCCAGCAAACAGCACAGTATTTGGAAAGCAGCGCGTCCCAATCTGCCTCCTTGCCCTGCTCTAGCCGCTCAGCCAAACACAGAAATAAACACACAAACTCTCTGTTTCTTTGCTCGTGGCAGCCACAAAGCTCACGTTTTAGTGACACACAGAAGTGCATCTCCGGCTATTGTGTGTCTTGCTAACCGCAAGCTCAGCTGTGAGCTGTCACTCAGCCTGACATCACAAGCAGAAAATAAACGTACATAAACAGATGCCCTTATCCACACGTGCCAATCTGGGTGCGAGGACTGAAAGCCTTGGTTCACTGTATCCTTCAAATGCTCTGCAGGCTATTTAGGTCAGAACTAATAGAATACCCAATATAAGTCA
>NW_011189158.1:0-1019 GCF_000146605.3 Meleagris gallopavo | reverse complement strand
CCAGCAAACAGCACAGTATTTGGAAAGCAGCGCATCCCAATCTGCCTCCTTGCCCTGCTCTAGCCGCTCAGCCAAACACAGAAATAAACACACAAACTCTCTGTTTCTTTGCTCGTGGCAGCCACAAAGCTCACGTTTTAGTGACACACAGAAGTGCATCTCCAGCTATTGTGTGTCTTGCTAACCGCAAGCTCAGCTGTGAGCTGTCACTCAGCCTGACATCACAAGCAGAAAATAAACGTACATAAACAGATGCCCTTATCCACACGTGCCAATCTGGGTGCGAGGACTGAAAGCCTTGGTTCACTGTATCCTTCAAATGCTCTGCAGGCTATTTAGGTCAGAACTAATAGAATACCCAATATAAGTCAAGTTGCATCATTTGGTGCTCATTCTATGATATTACTGCCAAGACAGAACTCGTCAAAATCTTTTCACTTGGTAACATAAAGACTTGCTGTGCACAGCCAGGATTCAGATGTTAAATATGGGAATCCGTTACATACATCCCATCTTAAAATACCAAACAGCATTATGGTATATTGTTCCGACTGTGTCACATCTCCCATTATCAAGTTCTGCCTTGCCAGTTCTTCGTCTTCAGAATTTGAAATCCTACTATTGTAAAAACTGCTGACTATCTATGCAGTTGTACATGAAGTGCAGTTTCCTCGAGGACACAGCGCTGTGCTTCTTAGATGAACATCTTAGGCTGGATGTTCTCCCCACAAACGACAGGTGCTTTCCCCCCTCCTCTGGCAATGTGGCCTTTATTCTGTGGCCGTTCTTCTGACACTAACGATCAGTGTTCAGGAAACATCCACTCTAGTTTGCAGGTTTGCTTCTGTCCTAGAGTCAAGGGCACAGGTTATTTATTCAGATAGCTTCAGCATACCACTGCAATTGCCCTGCTTCTGTATCAGGAAAATTGTTGCACCCTCATCTTCCCAGTCGTATTTCTCTCCTGCATATGCCGCTTAAACGCAGGACTCCATAAATACAGATAATTGCTGGCTTAT
>NW_011189157.1:0-682 GCF_000146605.3 Meleagris gallopavo | reverse complement strand
TCTAGTCCAACAAACCAGGCCCTGAACACCTGCAGTGATGCAGCATTCACAGCTTGTCTGGGCAGACTGTTCCAGCGTCTCGTTGTCCTCACCATAAACAATGTCTTCCTTACATCCAATCTAAATCTACCCTCTTTCAGTTTAAAACCATACAGCAGACTCAGTACCCTCCCTCACCACTGTGGTCACAGCCATCCAGCTGTACAACTCTCCCCTGATCCAATCAAGGCACTGATTGGACATTTAAAACATTTGACATTACCACAGGGTTTTCTGAATGAAAAATAACTGGTGACATGTGAAATAATACTTTTTTTTTTTTTTTTTCCTGTACGGAAGAAACAGTACAATGTCACCTGCTCCTCCTAATTAAAATCTTTATACGCTGCTGCTGTATAATAATAATGGCAAGATTAACAAAGACACACATAAAAGAGACCCAATAACCAAAGACCATCAGGATAAAATTTAAACCAACAATAAAATGTATCATTACAATGTTTTGCTGTGTGCATAAAATTAACATATAAAATTCTGATCTAAATCATCAGAAGCTGCTATGCCAAATGTTCCAGTGTTAAGCCTCCGGAAATAGAAATTTAAGAACTAAGTGCTCTGCTCATTTTCGGTTTCAGGCTCTGAAAATCTGGATGGCACAGGTCCCTTTGCTAGCCTGCAAGAA
>NW_011189156.1:0-816 GCF_000146605.3 Meleagris gallopavo | reverse complement strand
CTGTACGGAAGAAACAGTACAATGTCACCTGCTCCTCCTAATTAAAATCTTTATACGCTGCTGCTGTATAATAATAATGGCAAGATTAACAAAGACACACATAAAAGAGACCCAATAACCAAAGACCATCAGGATAAAATTTAAACCAACAATAAAATGTATCATTACAATGTTTTGCTGTGTGCATAAAATTAACATATAAAATTCTGATCTAAATCATCAGAAGCTGCTATGCCAAATGTTCCAGTGTTAAGCCTCCGGAAATAGAAATTTAAGAACTAAGTGCTCTGCTCATTTTCGGTTTCAGGCTCTGAAAATCTGGATGGCACAGGTCCCTTTGCTAGCCTGCAAGAAAAGAAGAACCTTGTGCCATCTGAGAGCTAAGAGAGGACAGCATATTTTAGCAAGACAGAGCTACACGCCTGCCTACTTGGCAAATCTTCTACTCCATCAGAGAAAACAGTTGAGATACCAGCACTGCTGCTTGAAGCAGAAGTTGTGTATTACCATTTTACAATGCTGCCATCTTTTGGCTTAGGTGGAGTTTCATGCTTAATAATCACAATTCCATATTTAGATTTTTGCACTTCCACAGTTTTTCTCAAAGGTGGCTAAACATAAACAGCTGCAATAACAGAACCTCATGAGAATAATTGTCTCAGGCTTCCTAGAAAGTCAGTGGGAGAAATAAGCACTTTTGAGGAGTGATTCATTTCATCCCAAGGTAGATAGCCAGCAGACATCAGATATGAGCACTACTTTAAAAGCATTAATGCCCTATTCCAGTGGCTAAAACAGCAACTGAAGAGTGATCAC
>NW_011189155.1:0-597 GCF_000146605.3 Meleagris gallopavo | reverse complement strand
ATTTTAGCAAGACAGAGCTACACGCCTGCCTACTTGGCAAATCTTCTACTCCATCAGAGAAAACAGTTGAGATACCAGCACTGCTGCTTGAAGCAGAAGTTGTGTATTACCATTTTACAATGCTGCCATCTTTTGGCTTAGGTGGAGTTTCATGCTTAATAATCACAATTCCATATTTAGATTTTTGCACTTCCACAGTTTTTCTCAAAGGTGGCTAAACATAAACAGCTGCAATAACAGAACCTCATGAGAATAATTGTCTCAGGCTTCCTAGAAAGTCAGTGGGAGAAATAAGCACTTTTGAGGAGTGATTCATTTCATCCCAAGGTAGATAGCCAGCAGACATCAGATATGAGCACTACTTTAAAAGCATTAATGCCCTATTCCAGTGGCTAAAACAGCAACTGAAGAGTGATCACCTCAGCTGTACACAGCGCTGATGCGTTCTAAGCGTACAGAATTTGCAAAAGGAATACTACTCCATAATCCAGTGGGAAAGTCTTCAGAGGTGCTGCTAATTATTAATTCATTAACTTGTATTCACACACAGTGAGGCAACAGGCACTAAAGAAGGTGAGTAAGTGCATCTAAATATGG
>NW_011189154.1:0-719 GCF_000146605.3 Meleagris gallopavo | reverse complement strand
GATACCAGCACTGCTGCTTGAAGCAGAAGTTGTGTATTACCATTTTACAATGCTGCCATCTTTTGGCTTAGGTGGAGTTTCATGCTTAATAATCACAAATCCATATTTAGATTTTTGCACTTCCACAGTTTTTCTCAAAGGTGGCTAAACATAAACAGCTGCAATAACAGAACCTCATGAGAATAATTGTCTCAGGCTTCCTAGAAAGTCAGTGGGAGAAATAAGCACTTTTGAGGAGTGATTCATTTCATCCCAAGGTAGATAGCCAGCAGACATCAGATATGAGCACTACTTTAAAAGCATTAATGCCCTATTCCAGTGGCTAAAACAGCAACTGAAGAGTGATCACCTCAGCTGTACACAGCGCTGATGCGTTCTAAGCGTACAGAATTTGCAAAAGGAATACTACTCCATAATCCAGTGGGAAAGTCTTCAGAGGTGCTGCTAATTATTAATTCATTAACTTGTATTCACACACAGTGAGGCAACAGGCACTAAAGAAGGTGAGTAAGTGCATCTAAATATGGATGAGGGAAGACATTTCTTCCAGAAGTTCAGCTCCAGTATACATTTTCCTTGACAGTTTAAGATGTTTCTAGCTCTCTCTCTGCTTTGCTTTCATAGCCTGTCATTTCTCATCTCCGAAAGCTTAAGAAATATCACCTCTTGTTTCCTACACACACACAAGTATCAGAAAGGGGCATCAGATTTTCCTAGAA
>NW_011189153.1:0-786 GCF_000146605.3 Meleagris gallopavo | reverse complement strand
AGGGGCTGACATGCAGGAGAAGAGCTCTGCAGAGAAGGACCTGGGTGTCCTGGTGGACAGCAGGCTGGCCATGAGCCAGCAGTGTGCCCTTGCGGCCAAGAAGGCCAACGGTATCCTGGTGCACAGTAAAAAGAGCGTGGTCAGCAGCTTGAGGGGGGCGATCCTGGACACATTCTTTCTCAACCTCCTGTAGGGAACTGCTTTTAGCAGGGAGGTTGGCCTTGATGATCTCCAGAGGTCCCTTCCAACCTCTATGATTCTGAGATTGTACGAGAAATGCACAGGATGGATTTGGCAGAGGCAATCCCTTTCCCAAGGCAAAAGGGTCCTAGCAGCAGTAGCAACTCCCCTGTGACATACAGGATCACCAACCAATAGACCAGGCTGCTCAGTGCCACATCCAGCCTGGTCTTGAATGCCTCCAGGGATGGGGCATCCACAACCTCTCTGGGCAACCTGTTCCAATGCATCACCACTCTCTGAATAGTACCAAACAACACTATTTTCAAAACATTGATTGGAAAGGTGTTTGGTACTACCCTTTAACTTTAAATTGGTAGTTGTAATTTAAATATTTCACACTTTTCCTATTTACCTACTTGGAGTGAAATTTTCCTCGTCATTATTCATCCCATACTTTACTTTTTTTTATTTTTTTTTTTACCTTTTGGAAAGCCTTGGCTAGCACAACTTCAGTTATTACTGAGCATATGGTAAAGGAAAATATCATTTTTGCACTTTCAGATGACTGGATGCCATCACTGTGCTGCAGCTGGATCACAAAAA
>NW_011189152.1:2214-3860 GCF_000146605.3 Meleagris gallopavo | reverse complement strand
CATGGACAGGCTCCTTATGTCTGTGGTTTGAAGACTTGAGATAGGAGGGGAACTACTCTGAGCCTCGTGACTCAACAGGAAGTTCTCCTGTAGGTGTGTGTGTAACCCTATCCTCTATGCAGGAAATAACCAAGTGTATCCAACCATCTCCAGTCTCGTTACGTCACTGTTAAATCACTACAGCATATCAGAATTATATCAATGAATACAGCCCTACTTCTGCCTTAGGAGTGTCTATTATAGAGAGGATTATCTGTGACAAAGGGGCAAAGCCATTGGGAGCCATACAAGGATGAGAGGGGAGAGGTGTTATCTGCAAAATCCCAGGTTTGGAAGTTGCGTATGAAGCAAAGGAGAACAGAAGTAAACAGGAATGGAGGACAGAAACTAAAGCAGAGGAGAATAAAGCTAAAGAATCGCAAACAAATGTGTTAACGTGGAGTAATCAATCTTGGAGAACAAGAAAAGCATTATATATGGGCGTTCACAGAATCACCATTCATAATCAGCCCCCTGGTATTATACTTCAGTTTAATCATTCCAAAAATCTGGTAATAGGGATGGAAAGTATTTCAGCTCCTGCACTGTCAGGGTCAGCATGGAAAGGAAAACAGCTTCCCAGTTCCCCCATCTACCTCCGGAGGAGTGGCAAGGCCTGAACTCAGAACAAAGACAGGCATCAGCCCCACCTGTCCCAGGAAAATGGAGAACTATGAATCAGTTCTGACAGCACAAATGCTTATGTTCATCCCAATCGGTCTTGAACGATATCCGGCAGTCTTTTTCATAAATACCAAAGCACAAATGTCAGTGCCAGCCCTACTCGGTTCTGGGAAGCTGAGCACGCAGTTCAGGCAGCAAAGAGTTAAGATTACCAGAGAAAATGGAAGAAAATGCTGTGTGCCTGACTGCCACAGCCTATGCCTGGTTCCCGGGTGAGAAACGCATGTCAGACAGTCACTGTGCGACGATAAATTGTCCTGGAAAATGCTCGCGTCTGAAATGGATAACCCCGGGGACGGTCCTACAGCTCAAACGCCGATCCCAACCCCCGGAGAAACAGGGAGGCTGCAGTGCGCGTACAAATATAGCGAGCCTCAGCACAGATCGCAGCTGCCAGCAGAGCAACCTGCTGGAGAACCACCTCTGCTGATGTTCTGTACAGCGGGAATGGCGCACAGCCCGCGGGTAAGGCAGCGCCGAGACGATCCTCTGCTCTTCCTGCACAGCACCGCGCGGGACGGCGAATGGAAACGCCGTGACCACGGGGCGAGGCAGGAAAGGATGACGCGCTCCGCCCCGCTCGGCCTCACCTGCTCTGCTGGGAAGAGTCGGCCGTTCTCCTGGCAGCGGCTCCGACAGCTCCGTCTCTGCCCAGAGCTGCCCACAGGGCTGAGCGCCGTCCCGGGATGTGCCGGGAGCAGCAGCCCGGGAGGTGACACAGCGCCAACGGCGCCGCTCGGAGAGGAGAGGAGAGCGAGGCGTGGGGGACACAGAGCAGCGCAGCCAAGCGAAGGCCGAGTCGCGTCCCGCCGGAAGGCACGCCGTCCGTGGCCGTGAGGGAAGAGGAGTTCCGGGCTCAGTTGGGCTGGAACGACTGCCTGGGCCGGGCTGCTGGGCGGGGCGGAGCCGCCGCCGTGACGGCG
>NW_011189152.1:0-511 GCF_000146605.3 Meleagris gallopavo | reverse complement strand
AAGTACTTTTCCCAACCGCTTCCTGAGGGCTTAGTTGATTTAAGCAAGGCCAAGGCTACTTCCACTCCTGAGAGGATGTACGGACATCTCGCAGAGGATTGAATCCCTTTGCCAGCAGGTGTTCCCCTCACTGATCTGTAGAGGTGGTTCTCCAGCAGGCTGCTCTGCTGGCAGCTGCAGTCTGCGATTAGGCTCGCTGTGTTTGTGTGTTATGGGCTGCATTCAGTGTTCTTCAGTGAACCAGGTATTTCTCTGCACCTCCTGTTGGATGGCCATTCCATTTTCTAACGGTTTTTCTGCAGCTCTTTCCTGGGTAGCAGTCCTCTTTAGGCGTGCTTCCAGTCAATCAAAAGATCCCCCAGTTGGCAGAGGCTGTCCTTGTATTTTCTCGTCTTGCTTCACCACTCAGTCCTCCAATAAAACTCCCCTCTCCCATTTCTCATCTATCACTGTTCAGTTTCTTTAACTGCAGCTAACTTAGGCAATAAGCACTAATTCTGCTGCCTCTGTT
>NW_011189151.1:0-1327 GCF_000146605.3 Meleagris gallopavo | reverse complement strand
CCTCTCTACTCTGCCCTCATGAGGCTCCATCTGGAGTACTGTGCCCAGGTCTGGAGCCCCCAGTACAAGAAGGACAGAGAGCTGTTGGAGAGGGTCCAGAGGAGAGCCTCAAAGATGATCAGAGGGCTGGAGCACTCCCCTATGAAGACAGGCTGAGGGAGCTGGGCTTGTTCAGCCTGGAGAAAAGAAGGCTGCAGGGTGACCTCATTGTAACCTTTCAGTACCTAAAGGGAGCCTACAAACAGGAGGGGAATAAACTCTTTGAAAGGGTAGATAACAGCAGAACAAGGGGAAATGGTTTGAAGTTGAGGGAGGAAAGATTTAGGTGGGATGTCAGGGGGAAGCTCTTTACTATGAGAGTGGTGAGGTGCTGGAACAGCTGCCCAGAGAAGTTGTGGGTGCCCTGTCCCTAGGGGTGTTCAAGGCCATGTTGGATGGGACCCTGGGCAACCTGGTCTAGTGTTAAATGTGTAGGTTGGTGGCCCTGCCTGTGGTAGGGGGGTTGGAGATTCAGGACCCCTGAGGTCCCTTCCAACCCAGGCAATCCGATGTGATTCTGTTACTACATATATTGATAGAATACAGATAGGTTGTAGTGATCTAATAGTGACATAACAAGTTTGGAAATGGCTGGATGCACTTGGTTATTTAGTGCATAGAGGATAGGGTTACACAGACACCACAGGAGGCCCTCCCACTGTGTCATGAGGCTCAGAGTAGTTCCCCTCCTATCTCAAGTCTTCAAACCACAGACGTAAGGCGCCTGCAAGTAGCTGGATCCAGTCCTTGTCCCAGGCTTGGTCAAGGCTTTATGTGGAAGGAATCATATGTGCAGAGTCACATAAGACATAACTTTAGAGCTAAGCTCACAAAGCTCCAAAGGAAGCACGAGCCTCTTACAGAAGATTTGTATGAAGAACGAGTCTTGACATCATGCTGTGATGGATCTCTGTGCTAGTGTGACCTTGAGAGACATCCCTGCTTGAGGGAAGATCTTCTTGTGCAGCCCGCTGCTGTGCAGGAGAGCTCGAGGGGTCCCTGGGCTGCTCCCTGTTTTGGGGTAAGATGACTGACTCCTTGCCGTGCTTTGTCTTAGGCACACACTCAGTCAGCCCTCAGCTGTTGAACTGAGTGTCAGCTGTCAGTTCTTTCAGTCCGGCACTTTGAGACAGCTTTGTGATGGTTCATTTCTTTTAGCCAGAGTGTCACCAGTGCTGTTGCTGATTGTCTTCCTGTGCAAGGCCTGCTGTGCTGCCCTCCAGGCAGTGTCCTGCAGCTGGGCTGAGGAGGGCTGGGCTGGGACAGGGACTGCTGCGTTCCCTCACAG
>NW_011189150.1:0-417 GCF_000146605.3 Meleagris gallopavo | reverse complement strand
AACATGGGCTACCCCGCTTAGGATTCAAATTACGGGCACTGATCATCAGGTAAGACCCCAGATTGGTAATGAAAATAATCTTCTGCTCCCTGCCCCTGAGAATTTAGATCCTGTCACCCACAGAATAAAATGGCCATGGAAGGTGCAGGTAGGACCCAAGTAGGGTGGCCTACTTGCACCTTGGGGAGATTATTGGAGGTGGGAGGCTCAGTAGTCCCTCCAGTAATAGGTACATGGCCTACTGATGTTGTGGTCAACACTCCCGATTTTCATTGCTAAAGGGACTCCCATCATGTCCGTATGGCAGATCAGGACACCTCCTTTGGTGCCTGATTTTTATTATGCAGCCACAAACATCCGGCCAGAAAGTGTGGTGCACGCAGCCAGGATGTGCCCCTGTACAAGTGGAAGTGTTGA
>NW_011189149.1:0-683 GCF_000146605.3 Meleagris gallopavo | reverse complement strand
AGTGTGCCCAGGCAGCCAGGTAAGCCAACCATTCCCTTCGGTGCACTGAGCATGGTATTGGCATCTGAGTGAGGGAAGGGATTGTCCCTCTCTGCTCTGCACTGCTGCGGCCTCACCTGGAGCACTGGGTGCACTTCTGGGCACCACAGAACATAAAGGACATAAAACTTCGGGAGACTGTCCAAAGGAGGGCACCAGAACGGAGAGATTTCAAGTTCAAATCTGCTTCCATTGGAATTGACTGCTTGTTCAGACTGGGCCCTTCTCACATCCCACATCCTGGGATGAGACACACTGCCCACATGGGACTTGGGCCTCACGGCATCCTTGCACCCCATGCAGAGTCTGGCAGCTGCTGTCCCCTTCTCCTTCATTTGACATCACACAAACCTCCATCCCACTGCCCCAGGAAGGGCCCTGAGCCAGCAGGAGGGACACGATCTCCCTGCCAAGGCTCTGGGCATCAGGCCTTGGCCTTCCTGCTTCACAAGACAAAGGTGGCTTTTCTCAGCATCACAGCCACCATCCCAGGGCCTTGGTCTGCCTGTAATCATGGCTTCCAATTATCTGCTCTAACAAGTCCCTGGGGAAGCTTGCTTGTGAACGGCCCTCAGTGGGGCCCATTAATACTCCAAGAAACTTCACTGTTCCTTCTGACTTGGTCTTCTGGAGCACTTCATGCA
>NW_011189148.1:0-468 GCF_000146605.3 Meleagris gallopavo | reverse complement strand
GGATAGATAGAATCAGAGTTAAGGACTGAGAAAGAGTCCATCAAAATTTGGAGAGGTGGAGCAGGTTCCAATAATCTCCCTGAAGGTCAGAGATCAGCCAGATAGTTGGGAGGAATCTGAGCAAACAAGGAGCAAGGGATGGGGAAATCTGGAGAGCAGTGGGAAGAGCATGTGTCCAGATGGCCTGCTGCAAACATGCCCTGAAGCATGGTCATTGATTTAGGAGAGCTGGAGACCCCTGGAGGATGAGGGACATCAGATACGCAGCAGGGCAGAGCAGCGGTGGACGCCGGGCATTAGTCACAGGGCATTGGCACTGGCACCACTGTCTGTGTCCCTGTGCCTGAAGGCATCTGTGTCCTGTGCAAACACAGTTCTGGAAAACATTGTCCTTTTAGGGAAAATAAATAAATAAATAATGAAATGAAATGAAATGAAATGAAATGAAATGAAATGAAATGAAATAAA
>NW_011189147.1:0-1555 GCF_000146605.3 Meleagris gallopavo | reverse complement strand
TATTGGGGATCTGAAATGTGGAGGCACTACTCTGGACAATGTCTTCTGTATATCTCCTAGCTGTGGTCTTGTTACAAATAAAAAGTTCGAGACTGACTCTTACATCATTTCTGAAGAATAGAACAAGGATGAATGATAATAAACTGAAAGAGAGTTTTACATTAAACATTTGGAAGGAATTTCTAACATTCCATGGATCGTGATGTGAGGCATGGAGCTGGTCTGGAACAGGCAGCCCAGAGAAGATGGGGCTGCCCCACCCCTGGAGATGTTCAAGATGTCCAGGGCCCCAGGCATCCTGATCTACTGTGTGACAGCCCTGCACACAGCAAGGGAGGTGCAAATGCAGGGTCTTTAGGGTCCTTCCAACCCAAACCTCTCTAAAATCCTACAATACTTGTCAGCCTCTTCCAACACGGGATCCTGTGTACTTAGGTATTCCCTGATCACCTCCTCTTTCACCAACAGCACATCTGCCTTACAACAACATTTCCCACCTGTCTCTGGCACCTAGGATTCCAAGAACCCCAGACCAACTGATAAACAGTGAGGTCAGGAAGGAAACGAGTATCAGAGACTTTTCCATGTCCTGTCTCACCAGGTTCCCTGCCCCATTCTATGCTGGGCCCACATTCCCCCTAGCCTTCCTTTTGTCACCTACATATTTCTACAAGCCCTTCTTGTCTGTGATATGCCTGGGCACACTCAATTGCAGTTGAATCTAACACTCCTATACTCATCTCAGCAGGTACGCTGGACAAAGTCTCTTCAGTGCTGCCAGGTGATTTCTTGTTTCCACCTCCTGCACGCTTCCTTTCTGTGTTTGGGATTGACCTCTGTTTGCCTTTTCCGTTCACTGTCACCTGGCTGCTCTGCCATCCCCAGGAAGAGCTCAGTGCACTCTCACAGAGTGCAGCCGCCCTTCCTTGTCTCCTCAACCATCCATTGTAAAGACTCTGTTTTCCCTTTGTGCTACACTCCAGTAGTGGAAGCCATTTAACCGTGTCCCCGTGGTCCAAAGAAGAACTCAGGCCTGCAACTCTACAAAGATTTCTGTCTCACTGTACTTTGTTGTTCTCAATAGCGTAAAAACACATAAGAAAACATCGTAATTGGGAAGTATCACTGGATTTAGCCTGGCTGTATAGCTAATTGTCAGGGTTTTATGATTTTTGCTTACTGATATTCCACATCAGAACATTATGTAGTGCACTGGGAGTTAAAGTGCTAATGCTCCAGTTCCAGGTACCTGTCCCAGAAAAGAAGAACTACATTCCACAGCAGACTGTTCTCTGTGTTGTTGTTATTTCTGCTCGGGGGGAACAGATGTAAGCCCTTGGTTGGTCATTTGACCTCTCTCTTTTCGACCATCAGTTTCTCCTCCCTTCTGCTCATCCTGACTGCACGCATTGCCTCAGCACTAGCGTAAGGCCTACAGCTTTCAGATACTCTGTCGCATTATATTTGTTTTATTAGCTTCAATTTCCAATTATATTGTACTGCATTGTATTGTGTTATCTTGCATTCTGATACAATATTTAGTAAATCAGTTTGT
>NW_011189146.1:0-2297 GCF_000146605.3 Meleagris gallopavo | reverse complement strand
AGGTTAGAATATGGCATCCAGTTGCTGAGAATGCGCAAACCCAACCTTGACAAGAAGAAAACCATCACTGTCATTATGGTGTTTTGGACGCAGGAGAAGCTTGATGAAATTGTGGCAGCGAAGCTCTCTCAGTTCCCTGCCCCCATTTTCTAGGGATTTTGTTTGCCTGTTTTGCTACACTGAGCTGCTCTTAATTATGACTGCGTCCTTTGCCATAAACACATCTCTGACCGCATCGTTATTTTGAGCTCCTCTTCTTCCAGTGGCTCGGAAAAGCAGTCTGAGAAAAATTCAGCACCTCCCCCAACACTGTGATGGCTGTGCTGCTGCTTTCTGATCCTCGCTCTTACCTGTGCTTTTCCCTTACAGGGCACAACTCTCTCTCAGGGCCCAAGTCTGTGTGGGTCTCTTCTGCTGCCACAAAGCTGCTCAGCCTGGAGGAGGCACAGGCACAGAGGCGAGGCCACAGCTGCTCTGCCATTGTGCCTGAGAGCGGGGACATAGAAGTGGAAGAAGGCCCTGCAGCTGTACAGGGCAAATTCCACACTGTCATCCACTTTCCATCCGAAAGGTAAAGAGGACTTGCTTTTCCAGCACCTGTCATCATTGTTTGGGTGGGTTTCTGTGGGTTTATTTCCATTATTTCTAGTGGCCAAACTTGCTGAAACTACGTTACACTAATGGTGGGGTTTTCCAGATTTCGGGGCCAGGTGCCTGAAACCAATTCTGGTTCTCCTCAAAGCTGAACTATTGGTCAGACTTGCTGGCACTAGAAACTAAACATGGCAGTGAGATGGGCCGATGAGGTGTGAATGTCAGAGTCAGAGATGCTTTTGATGTTCTTTTATGGCTGCACAGTTCCTGCCAGCTCAATCAAAGCCATCCCTTAGATGCTTTCCTGTACAGCTGCGGAGCCTTTGCTCACATGCTCTGCATCTTGCTTGACATGCACAACTCACACCATTCCGTGTTTCTCTCTCCAGCGATGATGGGCTGTGTGCTTCTATCAATGGAGAGCTCCTAGGAAGCACAAATCGCTGCCATTCAGTTGAGAGCCTTCCGCGTAACAACAGTGATGGACACAGGGAGCTCATCCAAGTTCAAGCCCTGATTACTCCCAGCTGTGCTCAAGATGCTGACCTGAGCCTGCCAGACACTACAGTCACCAGCCTGGACTGTGACCCAGTGCCTCTGCAGCGCAGCCCAGCCCAAGCACAGTCCGAGTGCCCCAACAGCAGCACCTCCACTCAGGAGCAGGTCGGCATGAGCGAGGAGAAGCAGAGCCTCTTGGAGGGGGACTTACAATCAGGCCTCCAGTCCCAGGCACCACACAGCAGCAACTGAGAGCTCTGAGCCGCTCTCTCCATGACCTTTCCATCCATCCTTTCCATCTTTACCCGGACCTCTCACGCCCTCCTGTCTTATAATAATAAAAGCACACTAGTGCTCACTCAACACCTTGACTGCCTGTGGAGTCTTCATTCACACAGACTGGGATGAATGCAACAACAACAAGGCACCTCAGCTTGCAACGCTGAGGCTGTGGGGTGCATGAAGCAGAGCTCCAGGCTTGTTCCCGTTTTGTCTGGCTTTGGGATGTCTGCAGCTACCATTTGGTCTGGAGCAATAATCTCTAGCATCCTGGATGCTGCTGATGATAATCCCAAGCTTCCTGGCTGTGGCTTTGTGATGCCTTTCAGGGCTTTTTGATGCATTTTGATGCCTTGGCTGCTCCCTAACACCTCTCTCCTCCCGCCGTGTCCATTCCTGGTTCCCAACCTACGAGCTGGCCGTGCAGAGCATCTGCAGACCTGTCATCATCACGCTGCTGCAGGACGAGCTCACCCTGACCAACGTCAGGCAGTACTGCTTGATCTGCAGCTCGTTGGCAGAAGAATCAAACAGCAGAACCTTTTGCTCACCCTGCAGCACACAAATGCTACAGAATCAGAAACAACTTGGGAAGCTCTGGGTCTGCAAGACTGCATGGATATGCACCGACTGTGTTTTCTAGTTCCGTCCCATCCTTGATTTTCTTCTCTCCTTCTCCTCATCTGATCCCACTGCTGAGCCATGATCAAGCTGTCCAGTGTCGCAGAGCATCGTGCAGAGCTGTGCTGGGAACTCCTACCCTTCTCACCTGCAGCTCGGCGTGCAACCTCACCCGCTTCTCTGACAGACCTGCTGATCCCACGCGTGCCGTCGGGATGCTCTGGCACAGGACGTGCCTCTCACCCAAAGCTCCTTCCCACCCTGCCAAGAAAAAGCAAACCAACCGCACCGCCACCAGCACAACC
>NW_011189145.1:0-562 GCF_000146605.3 Meleagris gallopavo | reverse complement strand
CCCTGACCAACGTCAGGCAGTACTGCTTGATCTGCAGCTCATTGGCAGAAGAATCAAACAGCAGAACCTTTTGCTCACCCTGCAGCACACAAATGCTACCGAATCGGAAACAACTTGGGAAGCTCTGGGTCTGCAAGACTGCATGGATATGCACCGACTGTGTTTTCTAGTTCCGTCCCATCCTTGATTTTCTTCTCTCCTTCTCCTCATCTGATCCCACTGCTGAGCCATGATCAAGCTGTCCAGTGTCGCATAGCATCGTGCAGAGCTGTGCTGGGAACTCCTACCCTTCTCGCCTGCAGCTCGGCGTGCAACCTCACGCGCTTCTCTGACAGACCTGCTGATCCCACGCGTGCCGTCGGGATGCTCTGGCACAGGACGTGCCTCTCACCCAAAGCTCCTTCCCACCCTGCCAAGAAAAAGCAAACCAACCGCACCGCCACCAGCACAACCCCGCAGCAGACAGCAGGGAGTGCAAAGAGCTTCACGCTGCTCTCCTTCACTCCCATCCTAACTGTGAGCACACGGACAGGAGGAAGGATGGGGTTGCAGGTGGACCTCG
>NW_011189144.1:0-976 GCF_000146605.3 Meleagris gallopavo | reverse complement strand
TCTATTTCTCGATCATGGCAATGACTTCAGAGGTCACACTTAATTTACGGTGCCTGTTTTAATTCTGACCAAGATTGTAGTTGCAGCTGACTTCCCAAGGCTGCAATACGTGGTGGCATACAGCCTTGGGCTTCTGCATTTGTGCTAATCCCACGTTTCCTTTCTCTGTCTCGCAGGTCAGCTCGTGCTGGAAGCAGATGGTATCCCAGGATGAATGAAGGTCAGTGCAGGAGCAGCTGCTGATGGGAGGAAGGAAGTCCATGCTAATGAGCTCTGAAGCATCTGCAAGTATGGTACTGGAGGAGGCAGCAATGATGTCGGAGGGCTCCCCAGCAGGAAGCTGTCTCAGCCAAATGCTTGCTGGGTGTTTGGAAGCCCAAACCCTTCCAGCCTCCAAGCTGAAGGCAGCCCAGAGGCAACATCTCCTTGGTCTGACTGCGTGGTGCCTGAGCAAGAGGGTGATCTGAGCGGGATGCAGAAGAGTCATCTTCATTTCTCTGTTATTTTACTTCAGATCACCCCATTGGGTGACCATTCTACTGGTTTCCTAAAATTTGTATCGAGGAGGTGACCCCTTCCTTTGCTTATGATGAAAGCACAGAAGTGCTGCAGGCACTCACCAAGGTTGCAATCATTGCTGGGGTGGGAGCGTTTGTCCCACAGCTGGTGAGCAGATCTGGTGCTGTGGTGAGCGTGCCGCATGTGGACACAGAGCTTTGGGCCTCCTTGGAACAGATCACCGTGTGAGAGCCCATCAGAAGCACTGCTGTGGTGTGTGCGTGAGCTGGGCACAGCTCAGGCTGAGCAGAGCATACAGGTGAGCTGGGTTTGGTGCTGGGAAGAGCATTCAATGCCTTCGGTGTATCTTAGGGAGAAACGTTGGCATTAGGTGCCAAAAATCTTTCTCCTCAACTGCAAAGGACAGCGCAGCTCAGACTCCTTAACCTGCTGGGGCAGGGTGGAGGCAAAGAGTGGG
>NW_011189143.1:0-484 GCF_000146605.3 Meleagris gallopavo | reverse complement strand
TGCAAAAGGGCAGCGCAGCTCAGACTCCTTAACCTGCTGGAGCAGGGTGGGGGTAAAGAGTGGGCACTGCCCTCCTGCAAGCTGTGCTTGGTTATGGTCTGCCAGGTCTCTGCTGCTCTGGATTTCTTCTGAGAAGTTTGTTCTAGCTGCTTGGAGTAGTGAAAGGTGGGGAAGAAGTGGTGATCAAGAACCAAGACTCTGCACGCTAATTTTGGATGGATTTAACTGCGGTATCTGAAGACATTGTTTACATCAGAATTATCCCAGCACGGTGCAGCCATAGGAAAACCAACTGAGCCTAGTAGTTATAATTTTTTGCAGATGTTGTGAATATGCTCCCAAATGTTTCCTTTAGTGATAAGTAATGTCTCAGCACTCTGATAATCCTATCTCTGGCACAACCTGGAACCTGTCTGCAAACCTTGGCTGCCCGTTCCCAGCACCGTTTCTTCCTTTCTCTCTTTAGAAGCAGTGTGGTGCAGTT
>NW_011189142.1:0-915 GCF_000146605.3 Meleagris gallopavo | reverse complement strand
CTTCTGAGAAGTTTGTCTAGCTGCTTGGAGTAGTGAAAGGTGGGGAAGAAGTGGTGATCAAGAACCAAGACTCTGCACGCTAATTTTGGATGGATTTAACTGCGGTATCTGAAGACATTGTTTCCATCAGAATTATCCCAGCACGGTGCAGCCATAGGAAAACCAACTGAGCCTAGTAGTTATAATTTTTTGCAGATGTTGTGAATATGCTCCCAAATGTTTCCTTTAGTGATAAGTAATGTCTCAGCACTCTGATAATCCTATCTCTGGCACAACCTGGAACCTGTCTGCAAACCTTGGCTGCCCGTTCCCAGCACCGTTTCTTCCTTTCTCTCTTTAGAAGCAGTGTGGTGTAGTTCCCCGTGTTTGTGAGCAGCAGCCAGCAGGCTGCCAGAGAGCCAACAGAGCTTTCAGCGCACAGAGGGACGCGATGGGGATGGACCGTCCTTACTGCCACGCAGAAGGGAGTTTCTGCAGTTCTCTGTCATGAAGAAAGAATAAAGGTTGGATGTTCCTTCTGAGTGGATGCAGTGCTGTAAGGGATGTCAGGTCACCATTCCTTTTGGGGTGCAGGAAGGAGCGGTGAGAAGTGACGTATTGGTTTGTGTTTTGGCTGTCAAAGACGGGTTCTGTTTTTAGGAGCAGAAATACGGGCTATGATGGAAAACAGGAGGGAGAAGGCTCGTACCTGGATAGTGGGCAGAGCTTTGGTGACTGTGGCCATTTGCAGTAAAAGTTTTGCTGTTTTGCAAAGTGGGGTTCAGAATGGCAGCTGATGATGCATGGGAGCCGCTCGAAAGAAGGTTTCCATGGTTAGCTGAGAGCATTGAGCTGCTTTAGCATGCAGTCTCTGCTCTTACTCAGCCAACAGCAAATTCTCAATGAGAATTCTGAGAACAGTAGGCTAAGCAATCG
>NW_011189141.1:0-584 GCF_000146605.3 Meleagris gallopavo | reverse complement strand
GTTCTGTTTTTAGGAGCAGAAATACGGGCTATGATGGAAAACAGGAGGGAGAAGGCTCGTACCTGGATAGTGGGCAGAGCTTTGGTGACTGTGGCCATTTGCAGTAACAGTTTTGCTGTTTTGCAAAGTGGGGTTCAGAATGGCAGCTGATGATGCATGGGAGCCGCTCGAAAGAAGGTTTCCACGGTTAGCTGAGAGCATTGAGCTGCTTTAGCATGCAGTCTCTGCTCTTACTCAGCCAACAGCAATTCTCAATGAGAATTCTGAGAACAGTAGGCTAAGCAATCATCTCAAGCCATCATCTTCTTCCATTAGGAAGAAGTTTTTCACCAGAGGGTGGTGAGGCACTGGAACAGGTTGCCCAAGGTGGTTGTGGCTGCCCCATCCCTGGAGGCATTCAAGGCCAGGCTGGATGTGGCTCTGGGCAGCCTGGTTTGTTTGGTGGTTGGCAACTCTGCACATAGCAGGGGTTGGAACTGGATGAGCATTGTGGTCCTTTGCAACTGAGACCATTCTAGGATTCTGTGATCTCTCATTTCTGTGTGGTGGCCATTGTTTGTTTGGCAGTAATGACAAACAGAGGT
>NW_011189140.1:0-778 GCF_000146605.3 Meleagris gallopavo | reverse complement strand
AGGCCATGAGCCAATGAAGGACAAGGGCATGAGAAACACAATCTGATCTCTTTTCTATAGGCTTTTTGAGGCAAGAAGTGGTAGGGGATCAGAAAACACTGCTGGAGCATTCCTGGCTTTTATTCTGATGAATTATGTGTGAGTGCTGAGACATTTGGCTAAATATTAAGCCTGAACTTTAGAAAATGGAAAGTCTTTCCTCTCCGGAAAGGTTGCATTAAGGTGGCATTAAGGTAAGTGACAACTGCACATGAATGATCCTTCTTTGTTTGCCTTATCTTACTTTCACTTGATTACTTTAAAATATTGCTGATTGCTGAAGTAGCTGAGAAGACTCTCTTGGAAATCTACCAAATATATTTCAGTGCAGGTTTTTTTGTGGGTTTTTTTTTTTCCCTTTTGGCCTGAGTTTGGTATTTTGTTCATATTTTTTCCTTTTTTTTTTTTGTACAATTAAATAATTTCACTCTATACCCTTGCCCCATCCTTTTAATAGAAGTTGTTTGGGTGTAGGATTTTTTAACAGTATGCCTCACCATTCAGCTCTGGGTGTTCACATCACACCCACCTACTTCTCAATGATCTAACTCAAATCTGCAACATGGCTTAGGACCATTTCCTCAGGTAAAGGTAACCAGTGACATAGAGGTTAAATGAGCCTCTTCTCAACAGCCCAATGGAGATGCTTGGCATCCTTGGGTTCTTCTCATTGCTCAAGACAGCTCTCTGTACATTACAACCCAAACATAGATGTAATTCAAATGCCTACAGAGATGCC
>NW_011189139.1:0-509 GCF_000146605.3 Meleagris gallopavo | reverse complement strand
GGGGAAACAGAACAGGATGCTTTCAACAGGCGAAACTGGCAATTAACAAGCGCAGGCATTGGGTCTATTTGATCCTACCCTCCCAGCCGAGTTAGATGTTCACATCACTCAAGATGGCTTTGGTTGGGGCCTGTGGCAACGCCAGAGTTCTGTTTGGACCCCCATTGGTTCCTGGGTCTCAGGTTTTGGCACGGAGCAGAAGAGAGATAGAGTATGATTGAAAAACAGTTATTGGCTGCCTATTCAGCACTGCAGGCAGTAGAGCCAATAACTCAAACGGCTGAAGTTATAGTCAAGACCACTCTGCCGATTCAGGGGTGGGTGAAAGATCTGACCCACCTCCCGAAGACAGGGGTGGCCCAAGCACAAACAGTGGCACGATGGGTCGCCTATCTCAGCCCAAGGAGCAGTCTGTCTTCATCCCCTTTGAAAGAAGAACTCCAGAAGATCCTAGGCCCACTAACATATCACAGTGATGCACCGAAAGGAATACTGGTCGCTCCACCGCA
>NW_011189138.1:0-843 GCF_000146605.3 Meleagris gallopavo | reverse complement strand
AAAACAGAACAGGATGCTTTTCAACAGGCGAAACTGGCATTAAACAAGCGCAGGCATTGGGTCTATTTGATCCTACCCTCCCAGCCGAGTTAGATGTTCACATCACTCAAGATGGCTTTGGTTGGGGCCTGTGGCAACGCCAGAGTTCTGTTTGGACCCCCATTGGTTCCTGGTCTCAGGTTTGGCACGGAGCAGAAGAGAGATAGAGTATGATTGAAAAACAGTTATTGGCTGCCTATTCAGCACTGCAGGCAGTAGAGCCAATAACTCAAACGGCTGAAGTTATAGTCAAGACCACTCTGCCGATTCAGGGGTGGGTGAAAGATCTGACCCACCTCCCGAAGACAGGGGTGGCCCAAGCACAAACAGTGGCACGATGGGTCGCCTATCTCAGCCCAAGGAGCAGTCTGTCTTCATCCCCTTTGAAAGAAGAACTCCAGAAGATCCTAGGCCCACTAACATATCACAGTGATGCACCGAAAGGAATACTGGTCGCTCCACCGCAGAAGAGTCCCGTTCAGGAGGGAAAATACCCTATCCCTGAAGATGCTTGGTACACAGATGGATCCAGCAAGGGCAATCGGAGCAAGTGGAGAGCAATAGCATACTATCCTTCTATTGAGACAATCTGGTTTGATGAGGGGGATGGTCAGAGCAGCCAATGGGCAGAACTGCGAGCCGTGTGGATGGTTATAACTAAGGAACCCGGTGATGGTATCCTGGACATCTGTACGGATAGTTGGGCTGTGTACCGAGGGCTCACTTTGTGGATTGCACAGTGGGCCACCAAGAATGGACTATCCATGCCTGGCCGATCTGGGGCAAGGACATGTGGTTAGACAT
>NW_011189137.1:0-762 GCF_000146605.3 Meleagris gallopavo | reverse complement strand
CAATGTCACTCCGGTCTTCAAAAAGGGCAAGAAGGAAGATCCAGGTAATTATAGGCCTGTCAGCCTCACCTCTGTCCCTGCAAAGGTGATGGAACAGCTTGTGCTGGATACCACCTCCAGACAACTGTGAGAAAAGGAGGTTATCAGGAGTAGTCAGCATGGGTTCACCAAGGGGAGGTCACGCTTGACCAACTTGGTGGCCTTCTATGATGCTGTCACATGCTGGGTGGATGGGGAAGGAGCGGTAGATGTAGTCTACCTTGATTTTAGAAAGGCATTTGATACTGTCTCCCACGACATCCTTATAACAAAGCTGAGGAAGTGTGGGATAGACGAGTGGACAGTGAGGTGGGTTGAGAACTGGCTGACTGGCAGAGTGCAGAGGGTCGTCGTTGGTGGTGTAGAGTCTGGCTGGAGACCTGTGACCAGTGGTGTCCCCCAGGGGTCTGTGCTGGGTCCGGTCTTGTTCAACATCTTCATCAATGACCTTGATGAGGGGATAGTGGCCACCCTCAGCAAGTTTGCTGATGATACGAAGTTGGGAGGATTGGCTGACACACCGGAAGGCTGTGCTGCCATTCAGCGAGACCTGGACAGGCTGGAGAGCTGGGCAGTAAGAAACTGGGTGAGATTCAACAAAAGCAAGTGTAGGGTCTTACACCTAGGGAGGAATAATTGCATGCACCAATACAGGCTGGGGGATGAGCTGCTGGAGAGGAGCTCTGCAGAGAGGGACCTGGGCGTCCTGGTGGACGACAGGTT
>NW_011189136.1:0-1113 GCF_000146605.3 Meleagris gallopavo | reverse complement strand
TAACAAAGCTGAGGAAGTGTGGGATAGACGAGTGGACAGTGAGGTGGGTTGAGAACTGGCTGACTGGCAGAGTGCAGAGGGTCGTCGTTGGTGGTGTAGAGTCTGGCTGGAGACCTGTGACCAGTGGTGTCCCCCAGGGGTCTGTGCTGGGTCCGGTCTTGTTCAACATCTTCATCAATGACCTTGATGAGGGGATAGTGGCCACCCTCAGCAAGTTTGCTGATGATACGAAGTTGGGAGGATTGGCTGACATGCCTGAAGGCTGTGCTGCCATTCAGCGAGACCTGGACAGGCTGGAGAGCTGGGCAGTAGAAACTGGGTGAGATTCACAAAAGCAAGTGTAGGGTCTTACACCTAGGGAGGAATAATTGCATGCACCAATACAGGCTGGGGGATGAGCTGCTGGAGAGGAGCTCTGCAGAGAGGGACCTGGGCGTCCTGGTGGACGACAGGTTGGCCATGCGCCAGCAGTGTGCCCTCATGGCCAAAAAGGCCAATGGCATTCTGGGGTGCATTAAAAAGAGCGTGGCCAGCAGGTCGAGGGAGGTGATCCTCCCCCTCTACTCTGCCCTGGTAAGGCCTCATCTGGAGTACTGTGTCCAGTTCTGGGCTCCCCAGTACAAAAAAGACAGGGATCTCTTGGAAAGAGTCCAGCGGAGGGCCACAAAGATGGTTAAGGGCCTGGAGCATCTCCCCTAAGAAGAAAGGCTAAGTGAACTGGGTCTGTTTAGCCTTGAGAAAAGAAGACTGAGAGGGGACCTGATCCAGGTTTATAAATATCTGAGGTGTGGTGGCAGCCATAGTGGTGAGGCCAGTCTCTTTTCAGTGGTCCGTGGAGACAGGACGAGGGGAAACTGACATAAGCTGCAGCACAGGAAGTTTCGCACGAATGTGCGTTAAGAACTTCTTCACAGTGAGGGTGACGGAGCACTGGAACAGGCTGCCCAGGGAGGTTGTGGAGTCTCCTTCTCTGGAGATATTCAAGTCTCGCCTGGACGCCTACCTGTGTGACCTGGTGTAGGGAACCTGCTTTGGCAGAGGGGTTGGTCTCGATGATCTCTGGAGGTCCCTTCCAACCCCTACGATTCTGTGATTCTGTGAAACCTTTTTTTT
>NW_011189135.1:0-767 GCF_000146605.3 Meleagris gallopavo | reverse complement strand
TTTCCTTCCTTCCCCTCCCGTTTTTCTCCTCCCCCATAGCTGCCAGGCCTGCTGGAAGTCCTGGTGGAGTATTTCCGGCGCTGCCTGATTGAGGTCTTTGGAGTCCTGGAGGAATATGAGGTGGGAGACCCAGGGCAAAGAGCACTCTGTGGGTTGGAGAGCGGCCGCCTGCTCTGGCAGCTGGGTGGCGGAAATACCACTGAGCACATCCAGACCCACTTTGAGAGCAAGAGGGAGTGCTCTGCGGCTGAGAGCAGTGGAAATGCTCGGGAAGGGCAGGCTCCTCCATCAGGCAGCTCCTCAGCAATTCTGGAGGATGAACCTCGCCGCAGAGATGAGACACCCCTCTGCCTCACCCACGACTGGCAGGACTCTCTGGCAAAGCGCTGCATCTGCGTCTCCAACATCATCAGGAGTTTGTCGTTTGTGCCGGGCAATGACACTGAGATGTGCAAACACGCCGGGCTGCTGCTGATCCTGGGGAAACTGCTGCTCTTACACCACGAGCACCCAGAGCGCAAGCAGGCAGCCCTGAGCTCTGAGAGAGAGGAGCTGGAGCAGGACCAGGGGCTGAGCCGCAGCCAGGAGGAGTGGTGGCAGGACTGCCTGCAGGCGCTGCGCGAGAACACACTGGTGACGCTGGCCAACATTTCTGGCCAGCTGGACCTGTCCCCTCTCCCCAGAAAGCCTCTGCTTTCCCATCCTGGATGGACTCCTCCACTGGGCAGTATGTCCATCAGCAGAGGCCCAGGACCCTTTTCCAGCGC
>NW_011189134.1:0-675 GCF_000146605.3 Meleagris gallopavo | reverse complement strand
AAAAATATATACATATATTCATTAACCTGTAAGTTGCCAGGCATCAGTTTTGAATGAAGAAAAGCCACGTTTGACATCTACTTCTATAGCAGAGTCCATCTGACGTTTAAAAATTATTTCGTTGAGGTTAAAGACATTCCACTGCTTTGTCTTTAAGAAGCATTTCATGATATGCATCGAATTTGGCAGCCAGCAGAAGAGAAGGCTCCGGGGAGATCTCCTAAGGGCGGCCTTCAGTATCCCAAGGGGGGCTGCAAAAAGCAAGGGACAGAGTCTTTAGATTGGACATAAGGAAGAAGTCTGTTACAATAAGCGTGGCACTGGAACAGGGACACTGAGGGATCCTGGGGGATCTCTGGAGCCCTGAGCACTGGGCGCCAGGGCCTGGGGATGGAGGGGATGGACAGCACCATCCCCCTACCCCTTTCCAAGGGGACCACTGCCACCCCAAGACCTTCCCTCGTGCTCTGAGGGGCTGTGCAGAGGAGGGTCTCAAGCCGTCCTACGGATGGCCCAGAGTCACTGTGGAGATGGGACAGGGGCTGTGGCTGCTGCCCCCAGGGGACCCACATCCCGCCCTGGGCTGCTGCCAGCCCTTCTCCTGCCCAAAGTCCTGGGGCACAAACCCTGCAGGGACGAGGCTTCTCCATGGTCAATGACACCTTCTGACATCCT
>NW_011189133.1:0-716 GCF_000146605.3 Meleagris gallopavo | reverse complement strand
GGGACAGAGTCTTTAGATTGGACATAAGGAAGAAGTCTGTTACAATAAGCATGGCACTGGAACAGGGACACTGAGGGATCCTGGGGATCTCTGGAGCCCTGAGCACTGGGCGCCAGGGCCTGGGGATGGAGGGGATGGACAGCACCATCCCCCTACCCCTTTCCAGGGGGACCACTGCCACCCCAAGACCTTCCCTCGTGCTCTGAGGGGCTGTGCAGAGGAGGGTCTCAAGCCGTCCTACGGATGGCCCAGAGTCACTGTGGAGATGGGACAGGGGCTGTGGCTGCTGCCCCCAGGGGACCCACATCCCGCCCTGGGCTGCTGCCAGCCCTTCTCCTGCCCAAAGTCCTGGGGCACAAACCCTGCAGGGACGAGGCTTCTCCATGGTCAATGACACCTTCTGACATCCTCTGCTGACCAACGGAGTCCTCTGAAGAAGAATGAAGACCCTGACGATCACTGACATCTTCCAGTGATCAATAAAGACCTCAGCAAAGGGAAAGGAAGCGAAGGGTGAGAAAGAATATTTTGACCTCGTTTGGTTGATAGCATGCTTTGCTCATCATGGCATAAAGATCTGTTTGGATTTAATCAAGCACAGAATTCGGAGAGAAGTGTGACTGCATCACACCTGTGTGTGCTGCCCGCTGCCTGGGACCGGCTGCCTGATTCTAAGTCCTCCTCCAAGAGGCTCGGCTGCTCCTCAGCGATGCCGA
>NW_011189132.1:0-1357 GCF_000146605.3 Meleagris gallopavo | reverse complement strand
TCTGTGTGACAGAGTTATCCTCCTACCATTTCAGCCTCTAAATAATTTATTTGTCAAACAGAAAACACGAATTCCTAATTGCTGATTGGATTTCTTTTTCTCTCAAAGATTTTAAGAAGATTGTGAATGGCACGCATGCAAATGTAAAACATCTGCAATTATTCATTTCCAGTTTTTTTTCCCTAGCAAAACAGTTTTGTCCATGTTCTGACACCAGTATTAGTTTCTCCAGCAGTCTCATTCTCACTGCCTTGCTGATCTTTTCTTATGGGATTAAGTTATCAAGTTGCTCCATCCCCAGAGCTTTCTGTAACAGCAGTTCTAGCAATAGTTCTACAGATCCAGTGCTAAAGAGAGATCTGCAGACTGTGTCACAAAGTATATGATGAAAGCATCTCTTAAATGCACTCTTTGCTGAACTGAACACACACTGCTTCAGTCAAGCGTTAATGACAGTTGGCGGTCCTTGTGTGTTTGCACAACAAAATGACCATCAGAATATTGGCTTTGAGAGCTGCTGCTACTCAGCTACACATGTATATAACACAGGAGGGCTGCTCCAAAAGTAACGCCTCCTCTTTTATGACGCAGGCCCATGCTATCAGAGGTGACTGCTGGTGAGATGGCAGCAGAGGCTGAACCTTCCTACAAACCATTCCATTGCATTTTGTTGGCAGGCCAGCAGATGGCAGCAGAGCTGCAGTTTCCCTCGAAACCAATAGCAGGCATTACTTTTGGAGCGACTTACGTGTGTGTGTGTGTGTGTGTGTGTGTGTCTGTCTGTCTGTCTAAGTATCTGCATGCACATGTGCACAGCACTGAAAAATCCATGGAAAAAGCACCATGCAAGGAATGCAAGGAGCATTGTCTTTGCCAACTACTGAACAAAACATTGCAGTGTTTTTCTCAGTAATGTCCCAGACATTTCAGATTGGAGAGAAGGAATCTGGGGGACTGGGAATGGCAAATTAAGCCTCTTTTTTTTCATCCTCCACAGAGCTAAAATCTGGGTACATTAGGGTAAGCCAGGAGTTCTGCCATGGTAAGAGGCCCTTTCTCCAGCAAGATAAGGACACATCAATTTTGCTGGAGAAGTGAGATCGTGCTTTCTTGGGAAGGAAAAGAAATACATAAATAAAGTTAAACATTCCTGCAAAATATTTTTGGCTGAGACTTTTTCAATCCACACCTTTAACCTTTTGAAACGTTTTTATTATTCGATTTTTGTTTTTTTTTTTGACATGACTTTTTTTCCATTTACATTCAACATTTTGGTCACTTATCTACTAATCTGTTGTAAAATGTGTCAGTGCTTCAAAACCATGTCTAAAGACAGAATCAGTTATGCCAAGGATGA
>NW_011189131.1:0-2111 GCF_000146605.3 Meleagris gallopavo | reverse complement strand
AGCCACTGCTATCACCCACCTGCACTTCCCAAAGGGGTCCGTGCTGGGGCTGGGACTCTTCAGCATCTGCATCAGTGACAGCACCGGCGGGGCCGGGCGCACACTCAGAGAAATTGCTGACGACACCGAGCTGTGGGGAGCGGCGACACAGCAGAGGGACGGGACGCCAGCCAGAGGGACCCAGACAGGCTCCGGTCAGCAGGTGAGGAGAGGTGATCCTGCCCCTCTGCCCTGTGCTGAAGAGGCCTCACCTGGAGTGCTGTGTCCACATGAAGAGTCCTCAGGGCAGAAGGGACACGGACCCGTTGGAGCACATCCAGAGGACGGCCCTAAAACACAAACAACCAAAGGATCAAACCACTCTCCTCCAAGGACAGGCTGAGAGAGCTGCAGCTGTTCAGCGCGGAGGAGCGAAGGCTCCGAGGTGACCTAGTAACAGCCTTTCGATACCTAAAGGGGAGCTAAAGGAAAGAAGGAGGGAAAATTCAGGTTAGATGTAAGGAAAATATCTTTTACAGCAGGGGACAAAGGGAAACAGTTTTAAGTTGAGGAAAGGAAGATTGAGGTTGGATGGCAGGGGGAAGTTCTTCACTATGAGAGTGGTGAGGTGCTGCAACAGCTGCCCAGAAAGGCTGTGGATCCCCGTCCATCCCCGGAGGTGTTCGAGGCCAGCGTGGATGGGGCCCTGGGCAGCCTGGGCTGCTGTGACATGGGGAGGTCGGCGGCCCTGCGTGTGGCAGGGGGGTTGGAGACTCGTCATCCTCGAGGTCCCTTCCAACCCGGGCCATTCTGTCATTCTGTGATTCTGTGCAGTGGAACAGGCTGCCCGGAGATGCGGTGGACACCCTGTCCCTTCCAAGGTGAGGCTGGATCAAGCTCTGGGCAGCCTGGTCTAGCTGCGGCTGTCCCTGTTCATCGTGGGGGAGTGGGACCAGATCATTATAAACAGTCCCTTACAACTCCAAGGAGTCTATGGCACGATAGCTGAAGCCATGAGGCACGATGACACAAAGCAGATGGAACTTATTGGGCTGGAAGAAGAAACCCCAGGGAGCGAGGCAAGCCCCCTGCAGCCCCTATTCCATCTCTAAGTGAGCGTCCCACAGCCATCACAAAACCCACCTGCATACTAGCGACGCACAAACAGGGGCTTCATGGTGTTCCACTGTCTGCTCCACAGATTGCACAGAGCTTAAAGCACTAACCAGAGCAGCCCCAGAAAGCCTTCCGTCTGTCTGCAAAACAGAACCAGAGCCAAAGAGACGCGGAACATAATTTAAACACGTGCCCTTAAACAACAATACTCAGTAGGGGTGGAATGAATACGTGGCACAGGGGACACAGAGGGGACGTGGGCAGAGGACGCAGGGAGGACACAAAGACACGAGCGGGACGCGAGGACACAGAGGGAACACGGAGGGGGACGCACAGGGGACGTGTCATAAAACGGGCTGGGACAACGTGGTAGCAGACAAACCCAGTTTGGAGTCCCAGGGTGGAGATTCCGCAACGAGAACCATGAAAGAGGGAACAGAGACTTCACGGGAAGGTACTGAGCTGAACAAGAGCTGCAGAGGAAACCTGGAGAACACAGAATCCCTTTGCGGAAAAGGGCACCCGCTCCGGGCATTTCCAGAGTTGCAATGCTCAGCCAGCCGACCAGCGTTACCTTGGGGCTGACGGAAGCGTTCCAGAAACAGATGGGAGCAAAAGAAAGGAACGAGCATCAGTCCCTCCATGACCGCTTCAGAAAAAGGCTGATAAACCCTTCGCTCCCCTCAGAGAACAACTGGAAGGCAGCACGAGGAGGGGCAGAGCAGACACAGCTACTGTAAACCAGCTTAGGAGCCCCACAGAAAGGCGCAGATCAGAACCCTGCAAGAAAGAAAGAATCACTCACCTCTTTCCAAGAGCCAGAGCTCAGCCAGCAATCCACAGGAGGCATCTCCAGGAGGAAACCTGGCCTCTGGGCTGCCAGCCCTACAATGAGGGGAGGGAGGGGCGCAGCCAGGCTCAGCCCCATCTGCTCCCACACGGGCATCGCTTCCAGCTGTGCCTGCAGGGCTGCACCCCTCACCAGCTGCTCCATCGCTGCTTCGGGCCGCCATCTC
>NW_011189130.1:0-332 GCF_000146605.3 Meleagris gallopavo | reverse complement strand
CACTCACCTCTTTCCAAGAGCCAGAGCTCAGCCAGCAATCCACAGGAGGCATCTCCAGGAGGAAACCTGGCCTCTGGGGCTGCCAGCCCTTCAATGAGGGGAGGGAGGGGCGCAGCCAGGCTCAGCCCCATCTGCTCCCACACGGGCATCGCTTCCAGCTGTGCCTGCAGGGCTGCACCCATCACCAGCTGCTCCATCGCTGCTTCGGGCCGCCATCTCAGAGTTCCCCTAAAAGCATGAAGGAGAAAAAAAAGACAAAAAAAGGAATGAGCGGCAGCCAATGGGGTCTGGTTAAGGGCGAGGGGGTTTCACGGACGGAGCAGCTGGGATGG
>NW_011189129.1:0-620 GCF_000146605.3 Meleagris gallopavo | reverse complement strand
AAGAGCCAGAGCTCAGCCAGCAATCCACAGGAGGCATCTCCCAGGAGGAAACCTGGCCTCTGGGGCTGCCAGCCCTTCAATGAGGGGAGGGAGGGGCGCAGCCAGGCTCAGCCCCATCTGCTCCCACACGGGCATCGCTTCCAGCTGTGCCTGCAGGGCTGCACCCATCACCAGCTGCTCCATCGCTGCTTCGGGCCGCCATCTCAGAGTTCCCCTAAAAGCATGAAGGAGAAAAAAAGACAAAAAAAGGAATGAGCGGCAGCCAATGGGGTCTGGTTAAGGGCGAGGGGGTTTCACGGACGGAGCAGCTGGGATGGCCCACACGCTGGGATTCCAGGCCGTCCTCAGTGGCACCTGCCTGTGCGGCAGCGTGTGGCCTTGCGGCTCAGACATCGGTCCCGAAGCCCAAAGGAACAGGGAGGCTGCAGCGTGCGGACTTGGCGCAGCCCCTGTTCTCCTCGAGTCACAGATGGCCGACGTACCGCAGTGCCCCATCGCTGCTGCGGCACCACGCGGGATTGCTGCAGTCGCTGCAGACGGGCACAAAGGACGAACGGTCTCCGGAAAGCGCTTCCCATACGACTTGCCCGCAGGCGTGGGGCACGAGCCCCATTTGGGGG
>NW_011189128.1:0-416 GCF_000146605.3 Meleagris gallopavo | reverse complement strand
ACGACTTGCCCGCAGGCGTGGGGCACGAGCCCCATTTGGGGGGCGACGACCCCCACCGTCCCAGCCGTGCGCTGAGGACGCCTCCGCCCCACTGCACACAGCCAGCAAGTGCAGCCCGCAGGCAGCCCTGGCCTCGACCCCATGGGGATGGCGGCAATGGGGCGGGAAAAAGGGGGAAAGGGGGTGAAAAAGACAGGGATGAAAAAAAGGGGTGGGAATTGAAAGGGAAAGAAGTGGGAAAAGGAAAAAAGGAGGAAAGAACAGGAGAGAAGGCAGGGAAAAGGCGGGGACAAGGTGGGGAAATAAAAAGGGCTACTATGGAAAGGGAAAAAGCGTGGGAAAAGGAAAAGACACTGGGGAGGAAAAGACACGGGGGAGGAAAAGAGGGAAAAGACCGGAAAGGGGCAGGAAAAAAA
>NW_011189127.1:0-786 GCF_000146605.3 Meleagris gallopavo | reverse complement strand
TACTATGGAAAGGGAAAAGCGTGGGAAAAGGAAAAGACACTGGGGAGGAAAAGACACGGGGGAGGAAAGAGGGAAAAAGACCGGAAAGGGGCAGGAAAAAAATGGGTGGGAAAGGGAAGGGAAAAAACAATGGGAAAAAGGCGGGAGGCAAAAAGGCGGGAGGCAAAAAGGCGGCATCTGGCAGAGGACTGGGCCCATCCAGAAAGAGTGAAGAGATCTTCGTGTCTTGTAACGTCCACACCTTTCCGAGGAACACGACACGTTCATCGCGGGAACTCAGGCAGCCCAAAACGCCTACAGCATCTGGTGGAGGAGACGCCAATCCTAGAAAGAAAGAAGAAAGCTTCACATGCAGGACTGAACAACGTTGCGCGGAAAAGAATACTGCTGAATCGAGAAACCCCAAGTCATGGACAGCACTCAGCACAAGCCTGTTTGGGAGCCTACCTCTTCTTTGGGCATCACACGTGGTCAGAAGGGTGCATTTGGATCCAGGAAACTCCAACAAAGCGCCAACGGGCAACATGGAAGAAAGAGAAGAAGAACAGATCAAAAGGGAAGAAAATGCTGGTGAACCAAGCAGAAAAGAAGACGACATTGGGACATGGCTCTGACCTTCCATCAGCACTGGGGAGACCTGAAGATTAGGAAAAGAAAAGCACCCAGTGAAAGCAACGTGAGCACGAGGGACATCCGACACCAAGCCCAGAGCACCTCAGCGAGCGTGTTCAACAGGACACGGCAGGGATCAACGTACCTCGGCACAGAGACTAAGCGTTGGATATT
>NW_011189126.1:0-1263 GCF_000146605.3 Meleagris gallopavo | reverse complement strand
GCCTACCTCTTCTTTGGGCATCACACGTGGTCAGAAGGGTGCATTTGGATCCAGGAAACTCCAACAAAGCGCCAACGGGCAACATGGAAGAAAGAGAAGAAGAACAGATCAAAAGGGAAGAAAATGCTGGTGAACCAAGCAGAAAAGAAGACGACATTGGGACATGGCTCTGACCTTCCATCAGCACTGGGGAGACCTGAAGATTAGGAAAAGAAAAGCACCCAGTGAAAACAACGTGAGCACGAGGGACATCCGACACCAAGCCCAGAGCACCTCAGCGAGCGTGTTCAACAGGACACGGCAGGGATCAACGTACCTCGGCACAGAGACTAAGCGTTGGATATTGGCATCCACCTCCGGCTGCGGTTTCCTGCTGCTTCCACCAAGAGCCCTGGCTAAAGTCCTGGCACCGCTCGCGAGGCCGCAGTTCCACGCTGCAAGCGTTTGGGCACAGGACAACGAAAGCAGAGACCGCCTTCCGGTAGGGACACCAATGTCACTTACCCGCTCCAGGGATCAGGGCACAGCCAATGCAGCAACTCAGGGGGCCCAGAAGGCCAACAGCATCTGGCGGAGGACTCGGCCCATCTGGAAAGAGTGAAGACATCTTCGTGTCTAATAACGTCCACACCTTCCGAGTAACAGGACACGTTCAACGCGGGAACTCAGGCAGCCCAAAACGCCTACAGCATGTGGTGGTGGAGGCGCCACTCCTAGAAAGAAAGAAAGAAGAAAGCTTCACATGCAGGACTGAACAACGTCGGTTAGAAACACAAACTGGTGATACTAGAAATTCCAACTCATGGACAGCACTCAGCACAAGCCTGTTTGGGAGCCTACCTCATCTTTTGGCATCACACGTGGTCAGAAGAGTGCATTTGGATCCGGGAAACTCCAACAAAGCGCCAACGGGCAACATGGAAAAAAAAGTAGAAAAACCGATCAAAGGGGTAGAAAATGCTGTTGAACCAAGCAGAAAAGAAGACGACATTGGGACATGGCTCTGAGAGCCCGTCAGCACTGGGGAGACCTGAAGACGGGGAAAAGAAAGAACACCCGGTGAAAGCAACGTGAGCACGAGGGACATCCGACACCAAGCCCAGAGCACCTCAGCGAGCGTGTTAAACAGGACACGTCAGGGATCAACGTACCTCGGCACAGAGACTAAGCGTTGGATATTGGCATCCACCTACAGCTGCGGTTTCCTGCTGCTTCCACCAAGAGCCTGGCTAAAAGTCCTGGCACCGCTCGCGAGGGCCGCAG
>NW_011189125.1:0-774 GCF_000146605.3 Meleagris gallopavo | reverse complement strand
GGAGCCTACCTCATCTTTTGGCATCACACGTGGTCAGAAGAGTGCATTTGGATCCGGGAAACTCCAACAAAGCGCCAACGGGCAACATGGAAAAAAAGAAGAAAAACCGATCAAAGGGGTAGAAAATGCTGTTGAACCAAGCAGAAAAGAAGACGACATTGGGACATGGCTCTGAGAGCCCGTCAGCACTGGGGAGACCTGAAGACGGGGAAAAGAAAGAACACCCGGTGAAAGCAACGTGAGCACGAGGGACATCCGACACCAAGCCCAGAGCACCTCAGCGAGCGTGTTAAACAGGACACGTCAGGGATCAACGTACCTCGGCACAGAGACTAAGCGTTGGATATTGGCATCCACCTACAGCTGCGGTTTCCTGCTGCTTCCACCAAGAGCCTGACTAAAGTCCTGGCACCGCTCGCGAGGGCCGCAGTTCCACGCTGCAAGCGTTTGGGCACAGGACAACGAAAGCAGAGACCGCCTTCCGGTAGGGACACCAATGTCACTTACCACCCTCCAAGGATCAGGGCACAGCCAACGCAACAACTCAGGGGGGCCACAAGGACAACAGCATCTGGTGGAGGACTGGGCCCATCTTGAAGGAGTGAAGACATCTTCGTGTCTTGTAACGTCCACGCCTTTCTGAGTAACAGGACACGTTCAACGCGGCAACTCAGGCAGCCCCAAAACGCCTACAGCATGTGGTGGTGGAGGCGCCAATCCTAGAAAGAAAGAAAGAAGAAAGCTTCACATGCAGGACTGAACAACGTCACGTGG
>NW_011189124.1:0-715 GCF_000146605.3 Meleagris gallopavo | reverse complement strand
GCTGAACTGGTGGGATTAATACCTCCAGTCTACTCAGGTATATTGAAGGAAAAATTGCTGGAACAGAGATGCCATTTGATTTATCCTTAGGGTTTATTCCAAGGCTGCGTGTTCTAAAATTCTGGTATAGTTTGAGTGTCGGAAGTGGCCATGACCTTTCTGCTGCTATCAGTTCATTCCGGGGGAATAACTGCAGCTGACTGCAGCGTTGGTTTTGTTGTTCCATCCCCACAAAAGATATTCGGAGAATCTGAGAATCTGTTTTTTTCTGCTCCTATTATTAGTATTACTGCATTATTAGGATGATGACTCATTGATGTTCATAGATTGCTCTGAAAGGAATGCCTCCTATTTATTTCCATAGAAATGACAACAGATACATAGAGTGAATTCTCAGCTACAAAACTCTGTTTTTCAACACGGTTACCAACATTAGCTATGCTTTTTTTCCAGTGTTGAACGAGTGCCTGCATGCTGTGCTTGTTTAAAAAGAAAAAAAAAAGAAAAAAACAATCTGGCTGTTTGGGTGGTTTGTATTTTGCATTACTGTTGCTAGTGGTGAAGCCTCACTGCGCTCACATCCACGTGTTGGTCTTCACAAATGCGCACTTCCATATCAGTTGCTGTGCTGTCATTCTGGCCGTCTGTCGCCTTGCTACAGAATGAACTGAGTGCTGGCAGGAAGGTTCATCCTCTGCTGTGTCCACCTGTGACG
>NW_011189123.1:0-604 GCF_000146605.3 Meleagris gallopavo | reverse complement strand
TAGGTGCTGAAGCCTCACTGCGCTCACATCCACGTGTTGGTCTTCACAAATGCGCCCTTCCATATCAGTTGCTGTGCTGTCATTCTGGCCGTCTGTCGCCTTGCTACAGAATGAACTGAGTGCTGGCAGGAAGGTTCAACCTCTGCTGTGTCCACCTGTGACGTTGTGGTCAGCATTATAAAATAGGAGGCATTCCTTTTGGATCAGCCCTTGCATAGTTATGAAAAAAATTAGGTTTGTAATGGCTGTCTGATTAAATTGGTGGCTGCTGGAGAGAGGCACAACTCTAAAAGAACAGTAGTTAAAAACTGATAGCTTTCAAGGCCAACTTAATTAATGTGGCTGTATTGGGTTATTTATTTATTTAAAGTTATCTTTCATTGTCGTATTTCCTGAAAGGTCTTCTGGTCTGGCATTCTAGGCTTGATTTTGAATCTGCAAACTATAGTATTCTCGAGCAACTCCATCCTGTAAGTGGATTAGATTTCATACTCCATTGTAAAACTGCTTTTAAGAATTGGTATTGCAAGAAATGATTCTTGAGGTCCCTTCCAACCCGGGCCATTCTGTGATTCTGTGACTAGGAAAGGCGTTACAACGGAGG
>NW_011189122.1:0-554 GCF_000146605.3 Meleagris gallopavo | reverse complement strand
TTCTGGCCGTCTGTCGCCTTGCTACAGAATGAACTGAGTGCTGGCAGGAAGGTTCAACCTCTGCTGTGTCCACCTGTGACGTTGTGGTCAGCATTATAAAATAGGAGGCATTCCTTTTGGATCAGCCCTTGCATAGTTATGAAAAATTAGGTTTGTAATGGCTGTCTGATTAAATTGGTGGCTGCTGGAGAGAGGCACAACTCTAAAAGAACAGTAGTTAAAACTGATAGCTTTCAAGGCCAACTTAATTAATGTGGCTGTATTGGGTTATTTATTTATTTAAAGTTATCTTTCATTGTCGTATTTCCTGAAAGGTCTTCTGGTCTGGCATTCTAGGCTTGATTTTGAATCTGCAAACTATAGTATTCTCGAGCAACTCCATCCTGTAAGTGGATTAGATTTCATACTCCATTGTAAAACTGCTTTTAAGAATTGGTATTGCAAGAAATGATTCTTGAGGTCCCTTCCAACCCGGGCCATTCTGTGATTCTGTGACTAGGAAAGGCGTTACAACGGAGGTGTGATGGTGGGAGGACTGGCAGAGCAGAGAGGTA
>NW_011189121.1:0-618 GCF_000146605.3 Meleagris gallopavo | reverse complement strand
ATAGGAGGCATTCCTTTTGGATCAGCCCTTGCATAGTTATGAAAAAATTAGGTTTGTAATGGCTGTCTGATTAAATTGGTGGCTGCTGGAGAGAGGCACAACTCTAAAAGAACAGTAGTTAAAAACTGATAGCTTTCAAGGCCAACTTAATTAATGTGGCTGTATTGGGTTATTTATTTATTTAAAGTTATCTTTCATTGTCGTATTTCCTGAAAGGTCTTCTGGTCTGGCATTCTAGGCTTGATTTTGAATCTGCAAACTATAGTATTCTCGAGCAACTCCATCCTGTAAGTGGATTAGATTTCATACTCCATTGTAAAACTGCTTTTAAGAATTGGTATTGCAAGAAATGATTCTTGAGGTCCCTTCCAACCCGGGCCATTCTGTGATTCTGTGACTAGGAAAGGCGTTACAACGGAGGTGTGATGGTGGGAGGACTGGCAGAGCAGAGAGGTACTATAAAGGAAGGGAAGAAGATTGCTCCCCCATATCAGAAGATTCCAGGTGCAGAGGAAAAAGCATCACCAAGGAGGGACCGCCAGAAGGAAATCCTTCCCTAGCTGCAGTCAGCCTTTGCATGAGCTCTGGGAGAGGCGCAGCCAGGCTCCAATCCTTCTG
>NW_011189120.1:0-561 GCF_000146605.3 Meleagris gallopavo | reverse complement strand
GCCTCCACCTGCCACCAGCGTGCAGCCAGGAGAGGAGGGGCATTCAGGAGCATGATGGGAGCCCTTCGTATCTGTTGAGTCTCCTGACCTTCCAGCTCTGCAGAGACATCTCATGTCTCAGTGACAGTCTGCAGCCCCCACAGCCCCCCGACACGGCCCCAAAGGCCCGCTGCCTCTCTCCCCCACGCACACAGATGGGCCCGCTGGGCACCGGCACCGCTGTCCCACCAGCGGATTCGTCGCCCGGCCCGCAATGAGTCTGTCAGCACCGCGTGTTTATTTCGAGAGTGCCGGCCCGGGCGCCCGGTGGTTTCCATAGGAGGAAGAAATGTTTCCCGAAGAGGGCCCTGGCACACACTGCCCCGAGGAGCGGCGCACGCTGATGTGTGGAATCAGACTCTGTGACCACAAAGCAGTTATAAAAGCAGGTGTGTTTAATCAGGGCTGCGACTCCGGGTGCAAGGGGGAGAGCTGCTCTTAACTCGCACAGCGTCAGGAAGAAGTGCTGCAGCGAGAGGCCGAACTGATACGTGATCAGTAGTTTCCAGGAATTGGGATCCA
>NW_011189119.1:0-542 GCF_000146605.3 Meleagris gallopavo | reverse complement strand
CCCCCACGCACACAGATGGGCCCGCTGGGCACCGGCACCGCTGTCCCACCAGCGGATTCGTCGCCCGGCCCGCAATGAGTCTGTCAGCACCGCGTGTTTATTTCGAGAGTGCCGGCCCGGGCGCCCGGTGGTTTCCATAGGAGGAAGAAATGTTTCCCGAGGAGGGCCCTGGCACACACTGCCCCGAGGAGCGGCGCACGCTGATGTGTGGAATCAGACTCTGTGACCACAAAGCAGTTATAAAAGCAGGTGTGTTTAATCAGGGCTGCGACTCCGGGTGCAAGGGGGAGAGCTGCTCTTAACTCGCACAGCGTCAGGAAGAAGTGCTGCAGCGAGAGGCCAAACTGATACGTGATCAGTAGTTTCCAGGAATTGGGATCCACGTTCCTTACGTTCCGAGAACCCAGCAGCACGCGGCCCCCCTCGCGCGTGCGCAGTGAGCGGTGAGCGGTGAGGGTCTCCTCCTGGTGGCCGTGGGATGCAGATCCTCATCTTCCCCGCGGAGGCTCGCAGTCTTTCTCCCTGTTCGCTTCTGACCCTGC
>NW_011189118.1:0-466 GCF_000146605.3 Meleagris gallopavo | reverse complement strand
GGGATCAGCTGCTGGAGAGGAGCTCTGCAGAGAGGGACCTGGGCGTCCTGGTGGACGACAGGTTGGCCATGAGCCAGCAGTGTGCCCTCGTGGCCAAAAAAGGCCAATGGCATTCTGGGGGTGCATTAAGAAGAGCGTGTCCAGCAGGTCGAGGGAGGTGATCCTCCCCCTCTACTCTGCCCTGGTAAGGCCTCATCTGGAGTACTGTGTCCAGTTCTGGGCTCCCCAGTACAAAAAGACAGGGATCTCTTGGAAAGAGTCCAGCGGAGGGCCACAAAGATGGTGAAGGGCCTGGAGCATCTCCCCTATGAAGAAAGGCTAAGTGAACTGGGTCTGTTTAGCCTTGAGAAAATACGACTGAGAGGGGACCTGATCCAGGTTTATAAATATCTGAGGTGTGGCGGCCATAGCGGTGAGGCCAGTCTCTTTTCAGTGGTACGTGGAGACAGGACGAGGGGAAACGGAC
>NW_011189117.1:0-966 GCF_000146605.3 Meleagris gallopavo | reverse complement strand
ATGATGGAGGCAACAACTGGGTGGCTTGAAACCTATGCAGTACCCCACGCTACCACCCGAAATACCATATTAGGTCTTGAGAAACAAGTCCTGTGGCGACATGGTACCCCAGAAAGAATTGAGTCAGATAATGGGACTCATTTTAAAAATTCTCTTGTAAATACCTGGGCTAAAGGTCATGGTATTGAGTGGATTTACCATATTCCCTACCATGCACCAGCCTCAGGTAAGATTGAACGATACAATGGGTTGTTAAAAACTATGCTGAAAGCAATGGGAGGCGGTACATTTAAGCCCTGGGAGAAGCATTTGGCAGAAGCCACCTGGTTAGTCAATACCAGAGGATCTATCAATCGTGATGGTCCAACCCAGTCCAGCCTCCCTACATACCGTAGAGGGAGATAAACGTCCCTGTTATACATGTAAAGAATATGGTTGGGAAAGGCAGGTTTGGGTTATTCCAGCCTCTGAGAAGGACAAACCTCTTCGTGGAACTGTTTTTGCCCAGGGACCTGGGTCCACTTGGTGGGTGATGCAGGAAAACGGGGATGTTCAAAGTGTACCACAAGGGAACTTGATGTTGAGGGAGTGCAGTCAGTAATTCCTTGTGCGTGTGTTTATATTTTGTTTGTATATATTAAGCATGATGTAGTGATGTGGAATAAGGGGTGGAATGTCATGGTTTCATGTATTTTTCATTATCAGTATTCCACATCATAACATCATGCAATGCACTGGGGGTTTGACTGCTGATGCTCAAGTTCCGGGTGCCTGTCCAGAGGAGAAGAAGAGCTACGTTTCCCCAGGGGCTTTGCGGTCAGCGAGGAGATATAACTCCCGGCAAGGTCACCTGATGCTCGCTTGTCTGCCTGCGCTTCTCTGCCTGCGCTTCTCATCTCAGCGTTATGGTAAGGCCGATCCACCATCAATTTCACATTCTCTCTCCTTATAAATTCTGTTGATACC
>NW_011189116.1:0-635 GCF_000146605.3 Meleagris gallopavo | reverse complement strand
AATTGAGGTTATATTAATATATTAACGTAGAATGTTAATTTAGCATCCAAAGGTAACTCTTCAAGAAGCAGCATGAAAGGTCAGTGACAAGGAAATACGTAATGAAATACGCCTTTTCCAGCATTGGTGGGGAAAGAAAGAGCAACTGACTTCACCTACCCAGACGTCTGCAAGGCCTTCGACGCGATCTCACGTCACAGGGAGAAGCATGGGGGAGAGCTCTGGTGGCTGCAGAAATCGAGACGCTGCTTTAAAACAACACGACTTACTGGGCACCAGACACCAAAGACAAGGCTCAGGTTAAAAAGCCTCCCATCCCCGTGGATGTGGCAGCAGCTGCCTGCTCACCCAGCAAAGCACTCGCCCAGCACATGCCTTTCATAGAACCATAGAATTAGCAAGGCTGGAAAAGATCTCCAAGATCATCCAGTCCAACCACCCACCTACCACCACCATTTCCCGCTGAGCCACGTCGCTCGGTACAACACCCAATGCTCCTTGAACACCTGCAGGGACAGTAACAATATCACCTCCCTGGGCAGCCCGTACCAGCGTCTGACCGCTCCTGTGGAGACGTTTTTCTTCACATCCGACCTGAATCTCCCCTCGTGCCACTTGAGGCCCTCCCTCCAGTC
>NW_011189115.1:0-503 GCF_000146605.3 Meleagris gallopavo | reverse complement strand
GAGCTCTGGTGGCTGCAGAAATCGAGACGCTGCTTTAAAACAACACGACTTACTGGGCACCAGACACCAAAGACAAGGCTCAGGTTAAAAAGCCTCCCATCCCCGTGGATGTGGCAGCAGCTGCCTGCTCACCCAGCAAAGCACTCGCCCAGCACATGCCTTTCATAGAACCATAGAATTAGCAAGGCTGGAAAAGATCTCCAAGATCATCCAGTCCAACCACCCACCTACCACCACCATTTCCCGCTGAGCCACGTCGCTCGGTACAACACCCAATGCTCCTTGAACAAACCTGCAGGGACAGTAACAATATCACCTCCCTGGGCAGCCCGTACCAGCGTCTGACCGCTCCTGTGGAGACGTTTTTCTTCACATCCGACCTGAATCTCCCCTCGTGCCACTTGAGGCCTTCCCTCCAGTCTATCACTGCTTACACGGGAGAAGAGGACGACCCCACCTCGACATCACCTCTCCAGCCAACTGCAGAGTGTGAGAAGGCCTTC
>NW_011189114.1:0-932 GCF_000146605.3 Meleagris gallopavo | reverse complement strand
ACAAAAATGCCGCGCAACTTTCCTGTTAGCACTGATGAGGAACAAATCCACCCCCTGAGCAACACAATGTGAGACAGACAGCAGAAAACAACCAACCTGCAGAACCAGCTCCTTTGGGGTCGGTCCAGATGTCCGTAGGCTCCCTTCCATGGCCCAGGCCAAGCCTGCTGAGCTGCTCCTCCTTTGCGCAGGGCAGAGCGGTGCAGATGCGATGCGGCGGCTGTGCACAGCGGGCCTTTCCCTTGATTTTCCTCTCTCCATCTTCCATTAGCAAACAGCATCTCCAACCTTTCCTTGCTAAACAATCACCTAGGTAAAAAAGAATGGGCCACCTAGCTTTTAACATTTCCTTCTTTGTACAACCTGATGCTTTAAAGCAGAAGCTCACCCAGCAATCATCTACCTTAGACAAGCTCAACCTGCAGGGAAAAGTTATGCCTCTGTGTCTGCAGACTTTGCACGCATTTCCAGGTGCAAGAGTCAGCCCAGTTCTCAGCACAGCTTTACCTACCAACCAACCACAGAAATCCCGGAATGGGGGCACTAGAAATTCCAGAGGTGGAGCTCGAGCCAACAGTCCGTGTTCCTTGAGGGATAACAGAGAAGCAGACAACCCGAGCGTGTAGTGCTTAAGAAACTTATCCCTGGTTTCAAGAGTGGGCATCTCGCCCCTCCCTCCCAAGTACGGCACCCAAGCAGCACTTCTTATGGTGATACTCCTAAGCCTTTGCTGGGAGCGGTTCATACTCTGAGAAGGGCTAAAGGTAAACACTTTGTCCACACTAATTTGGTCTCTAAAATCAATTTTGATAAGCGCTTTTTCAGCATCTGATTGATTCATTCTGCTTTCCCTGAAGAAGGAGGGTGCCAGCGAGTACGGAACTCCCACTTCATTCCTGAAGCTCTCGTTAGCTCCTGTAAGACTTGTGAAG
>NW_011189113.1:0-1552 GCF_000146605.3 Meleagris gallopavo | reverse complement strand
GGGCGCCTGAAGGACAGACATAGCTCAGAGCCTCCTACTACTTGCTGAGAGAAGCGGTCTCAGGGTGACAGCTCATTTTGGAAATGGTGTGGGAGGCTGGGGGCAGCATAGGGTCGTGCAGAAGCCTATGCATTGAGATCCCACCACCCCTTTTTGGGTCCACTTACCCTTGCCAGTTTGGATGACATCTGGAGCTGAGCGATGGTACTGCAGTTATTCAGCCCCTCACACAGGCTCCCGATGTCTCCCGTCTCAATGACTCTGTTGGCCGCCTTGGCTGGAAAGAGTACAGGAGAAAAGGGAAGTCATGCTTCTGGAAACTGAACTGCTTTCCATGGTGGAGAGACAGAGGACAAGAAGAGAGCTGTGCACAGTGCCTCTCCCCCCTGTAAATAGGGCCCAGCCCGTAGGGCTCTGGTAGTGCTGCGGAGGAGAGCACAGGGCTGGTGCACGCCCTCTGTACTCACCTTGGATTCGGAGAAGGGAACTCAGGCAGGTGGCGGCCAACTGGCGGGATGTCGGCATGGGGTCACAGGTCAGCGGAGCCAGCAATCCCACCAAGGAGCCAAAGTGCTCGCAGGCATCTCCTCTCTGCAGTGGCGAGAGGCAGGAACAAAGCTGTAGGCAGCCCCAGCTCTCCCTAGCTTCTCCTGCCTGTGCCTTCCCCACGCAATGGGTGACACAGCATGCACAGCTGGGCGGAGCTCGCCTTCCAGCACAGGGGCACTGGGGAGGGAGCAGGGAGCATGCAGTGGGGCTCTTTACTCACTTGAAGCTCTTCACATGTAGCCAGCAGCTGGGAGCAGGTCTGCAGGGCCCTCCTTCGCTCCCACACGTTGTTTGAGGTCACTGATCTCTGCAGGACCTGAAGCAGAACATCTGTCTCACTGAGGACATCTTTCCCTTCCTGCCATCCCTCTCCCTGTCACTCTTTTCCCAACAGTTTCCCTCAGAGCCTGCCCTGTGGCTCCACGCGGACCCCCGCCTCACTGAGCACTGACACTACTGCTCCCATTCTCTGCAGACACTCCTGCCTCCTAACTCGGGAGGTTCTCCTCAGCTGTGGCCTGCCAGAGGCTGGCTCCGGCCTTTCTCCCTGCAAGGCACATTTCTCTGCCCATTTCTCAGCTCTCAGTGAGCTGGCCCGTTAGCAGGAGATTTCTCCCCCTTCGATCATCCTCTCAGTCCCCAGATCTCTGTCCCTGCTATCGACAGGCAGCATGCTTCCTCCCTTGCCCCACACATACTCACAGGGACTATGTTCTGGAAGAATCCATGGGGGGTCTCTGTCTCAAGCAGGACCACCATGAGCCGGCCCAGAGCTTTCAACGATGTTTGCTGAAGCTGAAAGCAGAAGAGGGGATTGAGGTGTGGCATCATGGCTGCTGCCAGAGCATAGGTTGTGTATGCTGAGGTAGGGTTCTGAGGCGGAGGTGGCCGGGAAAGTTACAGCAGATTACCTGCAGGAACTGTGCTGCTCGCTGTGATTTCCTGATCTTCAGCATCATCTCTGCTGAAGGGTGTGACACAATGTTCTTGCAGCACAGAGCCA
>NW_011189112.1:0-1214 GCF_000146605.3 Meleagris gallopavo | reverse complement strand
TCACAGGTCAGCGGAGCCAGCAATCCCACCAAGGAGCCAAAGTGCTCGCAGGCATCTCCTCTCTGCAGTGGCGAGAGGCAGGAACAAAGCTGTAGGCAGCCCCAGCTCTCCCTAGCTTCTCCTGCCTGTGCCTTCCCCACGCAATGGGTGACACAGCATGCACAGCTGGGCGGAGCTCGCCTTCCAGCACAGGGGCACTGGGGAAGGAGCAGGGAGCATGCAGTGGGGCTCTTTACTCACTTGAAGCTCTTCACATGTAGCCAGCATCTGGGAGCAGGTCTGCAGGGCCCTCCTTCGCTCCCACACGTTGTTTGAGGTCACTGATCTCTGCAGGACCTGGAGCAGAACATCTGTCTCACTGAGGACATCTTTCCCTTCCTGCCATCCCTCTCCCTGTCACTCTTTTCCCAACAGTTTCCCTCAGAGCCTGCCCTGTGGCTCCACGCGGACCCCCGCCTCACTGAGCACTGACACTACTGCTCCCATTCTCTGCAGACACTCCTGCCTCCTAACTCGGGAGGTTCTCCTCAGCTGTGGCCTGCCAGAGGCTGGCTCCGGCCTTTCTCCCTGCAAGGCACATTTCTCTGCCCATTTCTCAGCTCTCAGTGAGCTGGCCCGTTAGCAGGAGATTTCTCCCCCTTTGATCATCCTCTCAGTCCCCAGATCTCTGTCCCTGCTATCGACAGGCAGCATGCTTCCTCCCTTGCCCCACACATACTCACAGGGACTATGTTCTGGAAGAATCCATGGGGGGTCTCTGTCTCAAGCAGGACCACCATGAGCCGGCCCAGAGCTTTCAACGATGTTTGCTGAAGCTGAAAGCAGAAGAGGGGATTGAGGTGTGGCATCATGGCTGCTGCCAGAGCATAGGTTGTGTATGCTGAGGTAGGGTTCTGAGGCGGAGGTGGCCGGGAAAGTTACAGCAGGTTACCTGCAGGAACTGTGCTGCTCGCTGTGATTTCCTGATCTTCAGCATCATCTCTGCTGAAGGGTGTGACACAATGTTCTTGCAGCACAGAGCCAACATTTCACAAGCATCTTTGCTTCCTAAAGAGGGCTTCAACTTGCTGACAGGAGGAAAAAAAGGAAGAGAAAACAGAAAGGGCCTTTACCACTGCTCTCTGGACTGATTCAGACAACACCCAAGATTCTCCTAATCAACAACCGCAAAGCCAACACCTCCAACCCGTGCTGCTGGAGCAACGTCCGCCCAG
>NW_011189111.1:0-930 GCF_000146605.3 Meleagris gallopavo | reverse complement strand
TCGGTGAAAGTTGACTTCCTTCTACGGGCCAGCACTCGATGATGTTACTGGAGGCATACGGTCGTGAGGTGCAGGTCCGTCCTATGTTCCATCAGTCCCATGCAGACCATCACCGGGTGTTACACATGATCTGACAGTAACACTGGAATGTTTTGATGACATTTCATTCCTTCCGGGGATCCTGAAGGCTCAAAGACTCACGGGGAGAAATACAGATGTTTCAGAGGTAGCAAGAGGGGAAGGTCTGCCCTCCAGGGCAACATACAGGCCGTGTTTCTATCCTGGGTCAACACTTCCGCTTGTACAGGGGCACGTCCTGGCCGCCTGTACCACACTTTCTGGCTGGATGTTTGCGGCTGCATAATAATATCAGGCACCAAAGGGGGTGTCCTGATCTGCCATAGGGACACGATGGGAGACCCTTTAGCAATGAAAATCGGAGTGTTGGCCACAACATCAGTAGGTCATGTACCTATTACTGGAGGGACTACTGAGCCTCCCATCTCCAACCATCTCCCCCAAGGTGCAAGTAGGCCACACCACCTGGATCCTACCTGCACCTTCCAAGGCCATTTCATTCTATGGGTGCCAGGATCTAAGTTCTCAGGGGCAGGGAGCAGAAGATTATTTTCCTTACCAATCTGGGGTCTTACCTGATGATCAGTGCCCATCATTTGGATCTAAGTGGGGTGGCCCACGTTGTCTGCAACATTCTCAGGGCACTGGGTCTGCCATCTCGGGGTCTTTCATTCAGGTCCCGCAAGGTTTCATACAGTCTTTTTGTCCACCCCTGCAGGGACTGGGAGGCTGTCTTCAGGGCAGCCTTAAGAATACCGTTATGACGTTCGATGAGACCTGCTCCCATTGGATTATATGGCAGGTGGAATCGCCATTCAATGTGATTTTCTTCTGCCCAGTGCTGTATCATGG
>NW_011189107.1:0-697 GCF_000146605.3 Meleagris gallopavo | reverse complement strand
TCCGTCACCCTCACCGTGAAGAAGTTCTTACGCACATTCGTGCGAAACTTCCTATGCTGCAGCTTATGTCCGTTTCCCCTCGTCCTGTCTCCACGTACCACTGAAAAGAGACTGGCCTCACCACTATGGCCGCCACACCTCAGATATTTATAAACCTGGATCAGGTCCCCTCTCAGTCTTCTTTTCTCAAGGCTAAACAGACCCAGTTTACTTAGCCTTTCTTCATAGGGGAGATGCTCCAGGCCCTTCACCATCTTTGTGGCCCTCCGCTGGACTCTTTCCAAGAGATCCCTGTCTTTTTTGTACTGGGGAGCCCAGAACTGGACACAGTACTCCAGATGAGGCCTTACCAGGGCAGAGTAGAGGGGGAGGATCACCTCCCTCGACCTGCTGGACACGCTCTTCTTAATGCACCCCAGAATGCCATTGGCCTTTTTGGCCACGAGGGCACACTGCTGGCTCATGGCCAATCTATCGTCCACCAGGACGCCCAGGTCCCTCTCTGCAGAGCTCCTCTCCAGCAGCTCATCCCCCAGCCTGTATTGGTGCATGCAATTCTTCCTCCCTAGGTGTAAGACCCTACACTTGCTTGTGTTGAACCTCATCCGGTTTCTTACTGCCCAGCCTCTCCAGCCTGTCCAGGTCTCGCTGAATGGCAGCACAGCCTTCAGGCGTGTCAGCCAATCCTCCAACTTCG
>NW_011189106.1:0-371 GCF_000146605.3 Meleagris gallopavo | reverse complement strand
GCTTTGCAGTGGAGTCTCACAACGAGGGATCATTCTTAGAGGGTCCAATTCGCAGCCCAAACCTGCAGCAAAGCAGTGCTATGAAGCTGAGGGGGAGCGATGCAGCCATCCCATCCACCTCTCCTAGCAGTACAGGAGCTCTGATGAGTGTGGGTAGAAGGAGGAGGGCTATATCCCTCCCCCGTGCCTGCAAAGTGGGGCCCAAGGAGCACAAATGTTGTGCTGTGCATTTGAAGGGCTCAGTGCTGCAGATAGCGCAAGAAGGGATGCAGGGAGAGGTGCAAACAGAGGGTGATCATCCGCCCTTCAGTCAGACAGGAGGTGGAAGCCTCAGGGATGGAGAGAAGTGAGGCTGGGAGATCCAACCCAGT
>NW_011189105.1:0-661 GCF_000146605.3 Meleagris gallopavo | reverse complement strand
AGGATGACACAAATCACAAATTTACAACAGGCATGAGGCTTTCTATAAAATGCACTCTTTAATTTTCTTGTTATTATTTTTGTCATACTACAACATACTAAGAACTTTTCAAGGGTTCTCATATTAAGCTGTCAATATTAAATCACATAAATAATCATAAATGTATATTTTCCATATCTGTTTGCCAGGCAAACATTAATATCATACTGATGTTAACTTATTCTAAAAACATGTTGCATATAATTTAAGTACTGAATTCCAAAGGCTAATAAGTGATAGATCATTTACTGCACAGAAAATAAACTAGAACTGTGATATTTGACAGATCACAAAAAGAATAAGAGAAAAAAATATCCTTTGTAATAACACTTTCGCAATTACTGATTAATAGCATTGTTTGTATTCAACTTCAAGCAAGCTATCTGTGTCAAACAAATGAGGATCAAATGAGTTTTTACAGTCATATTTTATCTTACCTTTTCTTGAGGTAATTATCTCCAAGCGTACATTATCAGAATATAATAAATAGATCTGTTAGTGACTAGTATCAAATTATTCATAATATGACATATTTTAAAAAAAAATCTATTGAAGAGAGGCAGGAACAATTTCAAATATTTCAATAGGTTCTTAATATCTTAAAACCTAATGAAAAGGGCTT
>NW_011189104.1:0-607 GCF_000146605.3 Meleagris gallopavo | reverse complement strand
GTGAAGGGTAGAGGCACTGTAGTCATAGCAAATGTGTAATTCTGTCATGCTGACAGAATTACAGAATCACAGAATGGCCGGGGTGGAAGGGACTTCAAAGATCATGAATCTTCAACCCTCCTGCCACAGGAAGGTCCACCAACCTCCCCATTTAATACTAGATCAGGCTGCCCTGGGCCCCATCCAACCTGGCCTTGAACACCTCCAGGGACGGGGCATTCACAACCTCTCTGGGCAGCCTGTTCCAGCACCTCACCACTCTCACAGTAAAGAACTTCCTCCTGACATCCAACCTAAATCTTCCCTCCCTCAACTGAAAACCATTTCCCCTTGTCCTGCTGTTATCTACCCTTTCAAAGAGTTGATTCCTCTCCTGTTTGTAGGCTCCCTTTAGGTACTAAAAGGCTGCAATGAGGTCACCCTGCAGCCTTCTCTTCTTCAAGCTGAACAAGCCCAGCTCCCTCAGCCTGTCTTCGTAGGGGAGGTGCTCCAGCCCTCTGACCATCTTCGTGGCTCTCCTCTGGACCCTCTCCAGCAGCTCTCTGTCTTTCTTGTATTGGGGGCTCCAGACCTGGATGCAGTACTGCAGATGGGGCCTCACAAGAGC
>NW_011189103.1:0-721 GCF_000146605.3 Meleagris gallopavo | reverse complement strand
ATCTTTTTTTGACAGGCAGCCCGGTATGCAGCTGAAGGAAATAACATGAAAGAGTCACATCCTACACGCTGAGCAGTGCTGCAATGTGAGCCACGGGTGGAAGCTTCATCTTGTGTTGATACTGCAAGAAATGTAAGATTTACAAAATAGAAAAAAAGTACACATAAACTCATTTGTGCAGACTTGATGCTCATCTCATGCACATGAGGAGCTCAATACCACTCACAGAGGGTCGCTGAACTTTGCATCGCACTCCGGCAAATTGTACCCATTGAAGGCAGTGAAACCAAAGGCCCTCCGGAAGCGAACCGCTAGAGGGAGACTGACTTCATACTGTGACATCGATCCCGCACCTCCAACGCCAGATTCAGATGAAACGCACTCCAAGTAGCTCAAGTCAAAACTACTCGTGTGTGGCTTCTTCTCAACTAAAAGTGGATGAAACGAATAGGTCAAGTCTGCCTTCTTACTGTAAAGTGGGAGAGCGTTGTGTAAATGGGATCAGACAGTCACATATCCTGCTGTTTGTAAGAGAGGTGAGACCCAGTCTATGAAAAAAAACGCACCAAAAAATACCCCAGCCACTGAAAATACTAATAGCTGTATCCTAGCAACGTCACACATTCCTTGTGGACTTTGTTCTGGAGCCTACAGTCTTATTTCATCAAAATTATTGACTTTCTCAAAGTCTCTAAACGACCATCAAAAACCAGTTAGTGCT
>NW_011189102.1:0-385 GCF_000146605.3 Meleagris gallopavo | reverse complement strand
TTACACAAAATGAAGAAGCAGTGCTGAGGAGGCAAAGCGGGCCGGCATGCCAAAAGAGGTGGCAGAGTTTTGAGACAGAAAAGGGTTTTCTTGTGCATCTGGGGCAGCTCATGGACCTGAGTTCTGCTGAGCCTCACAAAATGTGAATGTTTCTAGACTATTTTTTCTCCACATCTCAACCCCTCGTTCCTGAGGTCTTTCCTCATTGTGGCTTTCCAGTACTTGGAGGGAGCGGATAAACAGGAGGGGGAACGGCTGTTTGTGAGGGTGGGTGGTGATAGGACAAGGGGAATGGTTTGAAAGTGAGCCAGGGGAGGTTTGGGTTGGATGTGAGGAGGAAGTTTTTCATGCAGAGGGTGGTGAGGCAGTGGAACAGGTTGCCCAA
>NW_011189101.1:0-543 GCF_000146605.3 Meleagris gallopavo | reverse complement strand
GTGAAACTAGAAGTTGTTCAGATGTGCTAAATGTTAAAGGGTTGATGTTGCACTGAGTGATGTGGTTAGTGGACGTGGAGATTGTGGGTTGTTGGTTGCACTAGATGATCTTAGAGATCTTTTCTAACATTAATGATTCTATGGTTAAAGCTGGAAAAAGAAACAAAATCCATTAAGGTTGAAAAGGACCGCTAAGGTCATCTAGTCCAACTGCCATCTTTCACCAATATTGTCCACTAAAACCATACAATCATAGAATCATAGAATCATAGAATGGCTGGGATTGGAAGTCACCTCAAGGATTATCAAGTTCCAAGCCCTCTGCCACAGGCAAGAATGCCAGTCACTTGATCAAGCACTAGATCAGATTGCCCAGGGCCCCATCCAATCTGGCCTTAAACATGTCAAGGGACGCAGCATCTACAGCCTCTCTGGGCAATCTGTTACAGCATCTGACCACTCTTTCAGTAAAATCTTCCCCCAGCATCTAATCTAAATCTCCCTTTGTTTAGTTTAAAACCATTCCCCCTTATCCTATCACTA
>NW_011189100.1:0-766 GCF_000146605.3 Meleagris gallopavo | reverse complement strand
ACGAATTGCTTTTTCCTAATGGCATCATGGTCATTCATTTTCTACACATATATATAGCATCTATTTAAAAATATTTCTTTTTTGAAATTGAAACTGATCTTTTGATCAGGCTTTTCCCTTTTGTAATGCAGAATCCATGTTTGAGACTAACAACATTTGAGCAGGGCTGGTGTTTTGATTTTCTCTTTAAAGCAATTTCTATATTTTTAAATTTTAAGCATTAAAAATCAGACGAGATGATGAGTGTTTGAACAACGCTGGGTGCTGTTTTGGTGCTGGCAGCTGCTGCTGTCATGTCAAGCCATTTAGAACTGGAAGAGGAACAAAAGTTGCTTTTTGTTCTCCAGAATTCACAGAATGACAAAAAATAAAGCAAAATTAAATGGCTTTGGCAAGCGTTATTAGGGTGTGAATAATGTGACTTTGAGAGACGTCTCACACAAATGTGGCCCTCAGGACTGCAGAAATGAAGTCAATGTAAAATGAAACCAATGTAAAGTTGCTGCTAACAATCCTCACCGTGAAAGGTTGTGTGTAGATGGGGTTTAGCAGTTAACTGCTCTGTGACAGGCGCTCCATCCATCCACTGCGTGGATTCACACACATTTATGGAATTAGCTGAGATTAGGAAAAAGATTCCTTATTTTCAATCACTATGTAAATGTGGAGGAGAAAACGTATAGATGACATGGACTTGACTTCAGTGCCTTTCTTCAGTACGGCCCACTCGGGTCTCAAGCAGCAAAAGCAAAGCTGATCACCCCAC
>NW_011189099.1:0-828 GCF_000146605.3 Meleagris gallopavo | reverse complement strand
ACTGTCTAGTGTCCTTTTAGCAACATGACAGTCCAACCGACAGCCTTTTACTTCGTCCAGTGGTCTTCCTCGCTTGCCCGCCAGATGAACTCTAGTTTTGTCTTTAATTCCCCATTTGTTTCGTCAAAAATATTCCCCTCTGATTTCTGAAACAGGAACCTCAGGTCTGCTCCTGGCTAATAGCTGGCAGCAGATGAAGGACATTTCCACACGTCTGTGCTGGTTCTGAAAGCAGTTTTATTCTGCAGGATGAGCACTGGCTGCAGCATTCGTACGTTCTGCCTGGGCGTGGAGCAGCGTAGGTTGGGTTAGCTGGCAATGAATGAGATTTTTCTGCTGAAGTCTGTGGCCTTCATCTGTGTCCAATCAAGGTCCCACGGGGATCTTCTGCAAAATAAAACAAGACATCGACTCGCCCTTTTTGGGCTTTGTTAATACGGTTCAAAAATGAGGGAACAACCCAGCAAGCGTTGATTTTATATTCCTTTTTCGGGGTGTCTTTAGCCTTCCACGCCTTCCAATTCGTCAAGGGATTCCATTAGGGTTAGGGAAACTGGCCTCAGGTTAGCTGAGTCAATGGACGCGGTCCGGCCAGGGAGATAAGAGGGTTTCCCTGGCTTCTCAGCCACTGAACCGTGACTCGCAGGGATAACTGGCAAGAGTGGTGAGGCCTTTGGGACAGAAGGTGTTAAATCGAGGATCTCTGTGTTTCCCTTTGTTGTGAGCTTTCTAATGCATCCACCCTTCACCGCCCCCACCCCGCTCACTTGGAGGGCGAACACATCAGGTTTCCAATGGCTTGGATAGCCGCTCAGGCTCCTCGGGAGA
>NW_011189098.1:0-847 GCF_000146605.3 Meleagris gallopavo | reverse complement strand
AAAAAAAAGCCTTTGAGCACTGCATAAAAAATTAACAACTATCACTTTGAGGTTTTCTTGTAAAATAATATTGCTATCATTATTCTGAAAATTCAGCCCTGCAGGAAGCAGATTCATTATGTTTGATAAAGAATAACTGCTGACCAAAGAATCAAGAGAAGGATTTCTTTACTGCAAATGCTGTATCATGACTCATTCTAAACCTTACCACCAACATTTCTCAAATGAAAGATCTTGAGAGTTAAAAGTCTTTCAATCTGAGACTGAAAGGTTTTTCATATATTTTTAATTTAAATTTACTGTCTTTTAAGGTAACCCACTTTGATATTTTTTGCACAAGACACAGAGAAACAATAGCCTAAACATTTATTTGAATTGGCATTTTGGAGAATTGGAATTAGTCAAGAGGCTATGCTGCAAAGCAGCTGGAATGTCTTTTTATTCCTTATTGCATGCACTAAATTAAAATATAGAAATGCCAAATTGTTAGCTGAACTGTTTTCTATACTACTTCTCATCCTCATTCTTAACTGTTTTATCTTACCTTGTTTATTTCCTCATCATAAGGATATAAAAGAAATAAATAATAGTTTTACATTTGAACAATTCTTAAGAGATAGCCGAGTTTGCAAAATGAAACAAACAAAATATAGAAAAAAAAATAAATGTCCAAGTTTAAGAGCCCTATTTACAGTACATCGTGATTTATCTCTAAATGTCCGCGCGTTCCAGAGACTTATTGCTCTCTGCGTCGGCCGGCTTGGCATTTCAGAAGGATATCTGGCACCATCTAGTGATAGATTTGAACACATCGGGCTTCATTCTGAAGCTCAGCAACGTCCGTGTC
>NW_011189097.1:0-828 GCF_000146605.3 Meleagris gallopavo | reverse complement strand
CATTCTCCTCTAAAACTGTCTCAGCATCCCAGTGCCATTGAAGTTTCCAAAGTACCTGGATCTGCAGAAAATCTGCCATGCCAATTTCTAATATTCTGTAAGTAAAACACACAAGAAACCAAAGAGCAGCCTCTGCATTTAAGAAACACCTACATTAAGCAATATAAAACATAAGATCTGAAACAGAACTTTGTTAAATTACTAGAAGCAACACCTGCTACACAGAGCACTGCTGCTTGCAGGGGTGGGTTAGTGCAAACAGGACTCTGGTCTATGATTGGAAGCCATTGCTCTGTGCTGCCATTCTATTCCTCAAAAGGAATTATGATAATCCAGTTAAAAGAGCCATATCTTACCTGCTGGAACAACCCACGAATTCTGCCAATCCCCATAAAAGCATGAGCAGGTGCTGTGTCTAACTAAATGCTGAAGGAGAAGTCCTACTGATCCCATAAATCCTCTGTTTTGACTGCCCCATACAATGCAACACACTACTAGCTAAAGGCTGTACCTTCATAGACCACAAAGAAGCCTTTGCCCAGGATGTTACTGCTGCTCCGGAATTCGATCCACAGCCTGCTGTCCGTGGAGATTACTGGTTCAGGGATCTTGTCACCACAAAATCTACCTAGAAGGCAGGAAAAAGATGATCAAGATTTCCAGGCAGTACAGCCACTGGTATCCTGGTAGCAAGCACCTGTGGTTCCAGGAAGCAAAGACAGTCTGTGGTTAAGGAGCAGTGTTTGTATAAGACGCCTTTTCACTCCCACCACTCACATTTCTGAATTTCTCTCTCCCCCTCATTAATGTATATTCTCTTCAATTATT
>NW_011189096.1:0-677 GCF_000146605.3 Meleagris gallopavo | reverse complement strand
CTGTTATTGAGGAATCGCTTATCGGCTCAGGGCCACGGCAGCACCGCTCCAGGCGCGGGTCGCAGCCGCCGCCTCGTGCAGTGCGAGCGTTGCCGAGCTGCTTCCCGACCCCGCCTTCTGACACCCGCCCTTGGTAAGGCTCCGCTCTCCGAGAAGGGGAGACGCATCCAAGAACCGCCTAGTGCTGCCGCTCCCTTTCCCCGCCCCCTTCCCGGTCCGGGGAGCGCAGTGCAGTCCTCACTCAGGTCCGCCTCGCCTCGGCCGCTGCGCGTCCGGCGAGCACCTCTCTGTCCTGTCCCGTCCCGTCCCTGGACTTCAACGCGGAGCGATGGGGGCTGCGGAGAAGGGGTGAGAGCTGAGGATCGGAGCCGTGGGGGACATTGTGCTCGGTGCCATGAGTATTGCTTTCTCTCTCTCCTGAAAGAAAGCTGATGGTGGTGCTTCTATGCCTTAAACTCTTTGTTAATATCGTACAGCGATCTTACATTCTTCATGTTTTGGCGGTGCCCAGTTCACCAGATTTTTCACTCGCGCAAGTGGAGAAGATGTGGGAATCATTTTACACAAAAATCAGTTCAACCATTGCTGAGAACATCAGCTTTGGTTGGTAGTGACCCACAAACGAGACAGTTAATTAGACTCAAGGCATATTTAGCAACCCGTGATAAACACGCTTT
>NW_011189095.1:0-730 GCF_000146605.3 Meleagris gallopavo | reverse complement strand
TATATATATAAAATGATATAAAACATCATTGCCTCTACCATTCAATCCAGTGTACTCCTTGTTGTGCACTCCCTGCAAGACATTTTGATGACCATGAATTATACTGAATCCCTGTAGTCCTGACACTTGTTGCAATCTGTTTGATGGGGAGAGGCTGAAGGTACGTGTATACAGTCACCAAGGAAGAGCTAGAGGCAGAAGCATCACCCATTCTTTGGTTGGGGAGGGCAGGTAAAAATCCTGCTACCCAAAACTGGCTACCTCTCACTCAGAAAGAAAGCTGCTGAAGCAAAAGATGGTGAAACACAATGGTCACTTACTTTGAAGATATCAAGAACTTAATCATACACAAGTCAGAGGCAGAGAAACCGCCTAAGCCAGGTCCTATCATAGGTAACATGCTTGCAGAAAATTAACAAATAAAAAAAAAAGTGAACAGTTATTCTCATCGTAGGGGATTAAATTAAAATGCATTTACTATTTGATAATAAAATCCATGGGTAGAAAGTAAATTGGCCAAATTTTAAACCCCTCGTGAATGGCAGCATATGTACTATCAAGGTAATGCTAGAACATAAAATAAGAGAATTGTGGAACTTAAGATATGCAATGTAGTTGTGCCCGAGGGACTGAGCTAATTAAAAAATCTCTGCTAGTTCTTAAATGTTCATTATTATTTAGAATGGATGTTTGAATGAAAGCAGGGTGACAGAGGTGACCCATACTGACA
>NW_011189094.1:0-834 GCF_000146605.3 Meleagris gallopavo | reverse complement strand
GGCGGAAAGGAGCTTCCGACAGGCTGGCTGGCTCCGACTCAGAAGTAAAGGCTTGCGAGCCGGTCGTGAGCAGGTCGGCCCGTGGTGTGCACCTCTGCAGACCTTTGGCCGAATGCTGTTTGCGAGGAAGAAAGAGGGTTTGATTGCCCGGGAAGCTGCTGGGATCAGCACCATGCGCTCCGCGCTATTAGAGCAGAGCCTGATAAGCCGTGGGTTCCGGAGCTGGGGCAGAACCTTGCCCAGAGCTGCTCACGGTGTGCAGTGACACCCGGCATGGCGGGCACAGGGGCACGTACGTCTCCTGGCCTGAGGTCCTGTGTGAGACAAAAAGGAAACGGGGTGTACTACTCAAGTGTCTATTTGCACCAGAGAGGGTTAGCTAGCTGGAAATTAAGTAAATGCTTCAATATCTTAGAAAGGACTTGAAGGGACTCCATTCACAGTGGAACGGAGCAACCGTGGCTGAAGTGATGGAGAGGAGGCAGGGCGCCCTTTGGGAGATGCTGTCACCTGGCAATCTGTACCATAAGAATGAGACCCATCTTGAGTATGACCAAAGGCCAAACTCCATGAGGCTGTATCTCCAAAACCACCCAGCAAATCAACCACCTGCTCAAACAATCACCCAGCAAACCACCCAAGCAACCATCCATCCAAAAAAAAAAAGCAACAAATGAACCAACAAATAACCCAACCAGCCACCTAAAAAAAAAGCCAACAAACCAACCAACCACCCAGCCAAAGCAGGAACCATCAGCCAAAGAGTAACAAAAGGGTAAGAATAGAGGTGTGCTGCCTACCGTGTAACCCAAGATTACATGAGCTACCCTTTTC
>NW_011189093.1:0-817 GCF_000146605.3 Meleagris gallopavo | reverse complement strand
CAGATAAATGATACAAGGCTTTTTTCATGACAAAGCATCCTATCATACATTATTAGCAAACACTTCCACAGTGTAACAGGAGTAAAAATAGAAGTGGGCTATAAAAAAGGATGTATAGCGGGATGGCATCTAATCTCACAGCATGGCACTAAAAGTAGAGCAGCTCCTTCACATTTCTCTGCAAATCTTCAAGGGAAAAATCCGGGAGCCCTGAGAAACGCTCAGCATCTTTTACCGAAGGATTCTGTTGAATTCTGCATGATCTTTGACATCAAGTTAATGAATTTTCTCCTTATTCGCAACGCCCACCTATTGCTCGCGGTGTGTTCAGCCCCTTCCAGCCAGCACGCAGCCTTTTGCAGGAAACCAACCCACAAACTACCCAAGCTATGAACTTTCTGATCCTGCTTATCTCAAAAATAAGCATTTTTAGCATTAGCATTGCTGATTTCTAGCAGATGCTGTCTGGACAAGGCAATGTTCCCCCTGGCAGGTCAATGAGTCCCAGGTGTGTTTTGGGGGTTGCTTCTCATGAGGGATACTTTGTGCCCTTCTGACTGAGGGCCACAGTGATAAGGAGCACCTGAGAAAAAAAAGTCACCCTCAGACCCCCAGAATTTCTGAAAACTATTTTGGTGGAAGTCCATCAAACCCTGCAAAAATGGTTTTCCAACGAAATTGCAAATAGAAGATGAATACTCAAATAGATGACAATTTCAGCAACTATTTGTCAGGAAAAGCCCAGGACCTAGAGGTTACTTGCCTGGCAGCTCCTGCCCTGGGACATGGCCCCAAAGGAAACTGATATCTGAAACTT
>NW_011189092.1:0-773 GCF_000146605.3 Meleagris gallopavo | reverse complement strand
AAAGGCCAACAGAGCAGAGGCAAGCATATGCAAACAGCAGGCGTGAAAAAAGAGAAAAAATAGAAAGCCTAACAGATCGAAGACAATTAAAAAAAAGAAAAAATGCTCACTGTAAATGTCTTCAGAAAAATAGTACCCTACTAACAAGAGGAAAGAAAACTGCAAAGGAATGAAAAGTAGTGGACTTCACACACTAGAACATAACGGAAGTTCCATAGCAGACTAACATCCCCTTTTAGATTAGTTAGTTTTCTGTGCGCTTGAATAAGCTAGGCATTTTTTCAATATTAAGGATGATCACAATTTTGATGAGGAATAAAAATCATCAAAAAAAATCAAAAGATTTTAGGTGATTCTAACTGAAAAGATGTGCACATGAAACAAAGTGCAGAAGGCTGGCAAACACAGCTCTGCTTTCCATAAAATTAACCAGCTCTGATTTGAATCTGAATACAGGCTTCCTAAAATATTTTTTTATTTATAACAGTTGGTATCTCACCTTCTGGAATTTATATGTAGAAACTAGAAAAGAAGAGCAAACCCTCTTTGAATGAAAGAATGATATATACTAAAAATTACTATTTTCCCAAATTGATAACATGTTTGACATGCAACATCTGGTACTGTAATGATGATATCACATGTATATGTTTCATTTTGAAATGCTAAAATACATTTAAAATATGTTAATAAAAATCAACTTATGTGCTGAAGTGAATTATTCCAACATTTTGTTTTTCCCTCCATTTAAATACCTCAGGACTGAGATTCAG
>NW_011189091.1:0-751 GCF_000146605.3 Meleagris gallopavo | reverse complement strand
CCAATCTGCCTTTCTGATTGAATAAGAGAGTATAAACTCAACTGCTATTCCTAAAGCGTATTATTTAGGACCCCAAGACTTAAGACATAGCCACTTCCATACATTTTCCTCCAGCCTTTGTTATTATCCAACATAAATTTTGCAACTGATCGAAAAAGATTTGCACCCCATTATTCACGTGTACATTCCTACTTACCGTGGCTTCAAGCTGACTTCCCAAGGTGCTTTCTACTTCAGGATACAAACCCACCTCTGAGCAGAAAGCTGTGACAAATTGCCCTGCACTGTTTGCTCGGCTTTCACCTCGTCCCTTGGTTCAATGCGGGCCTCCAAGTGAGTTGTGCACAGGATTTGTGCTGCCTTTCTGCACAGCTGTGGTGTGAAAATGCCATCAAGGTGAAATAGGATGCAAACAAGGAGTCACACACTACAACCCAGCCCAAGTATGTAAAGGTGTTACAGACAGCTCACAAAACAACCCCACAGCTGTCATCCAGAGAGGAAACCTCAGCAACATGTCAGACAAAGATGGAAAAAGTGACATTTTTACTTAGATTTGATGTAAAGAAGAAAGCAAAGTTTGTCTCGCATATAACACTAGTTTGAAAGGGCATCTGAAGAGCATGATTAAAAACTTCTTTGGAGAATCACATAAATAGAATCATAGAGATATACAGATCTCTAAGATCACTAAGTCCACCCAACATATCCAGCTGGGTCACAGAAGCCACTGAGCATCACTGCACGTGGG
>NW_011189090.1:0-619 GCF_000146605.3 Meleagris gallopavo | reverse complement strand
AGAATTCAAATTTCCATTCATTAGCCAGAGTCATGTTACTGTTATTCTACTCTAGAGTTCAAAAGAAGCCTAATTCTGTAATTACCTCATGATTTAGATCAGTTTCCAAACTATGGTGCAAAATCGAGGATTTTAAGATCTCTACTCAGAAATACTGCAGACATCTACTGAGAAACTCAAACCACATATATGCTAGTGTAAGGAAGAATCAAATGGTAGCAACTTCTCCATGAGGAAAAGCTCTAGCCTTCACAATATGATTTCACTATTAACTTTTTTTTTTTTAAGAGATTTTATGAAGAAGTATATTTTTGTGTAAAGTGTTTTATATGTTTCTTCCTAAGCACAAATATTATTAAAAATGAAATTTTTCAATTTCTAAGGCATAATAAAGCATTGAGTAAGTTGTTAATTTCAAGTAATTTGCTAATAATCTTTTTCTCACTCTTCTCCCTCTCCCCCTGTTTTTATCTGCCTTTAAAGATTACAGAGCTTTTAACTAGCTACACTTTAAGTTTTACCAATTCCTTCAATTACTTAGAACAGGGTAATGCAGAAACCTAAAATCACAGGAAACTGCTACTGGGATTTAACCAATGGATAAAAAGTCCTGAATGCA
>NW_011189089.1:0-906 GCF_000146605.3 Meleagris gallopavo | reverse complement strand
TCTTTTAGTAGCTTGAAACTTACACCAATAAACATAAAGCTGTGGCTGTAGCAATGAAACAAAAGGGAAGCTACAAGGCAGCAGCCCTGCTTGTGGATGGCAGCCAGAGGTCCTGCATTGACCAGCATACATTGTGTGTTGGGACTGAAGCCTGTCCGTGCCCCTGTTCATATGTTTCCTAAACCATAATATTCTCCTAATAAATGCAAGGGAAGATGATTAACTGAATATAGGCAAACTGTGCCTGTTAAAAACTTCAACTGCTTTCAATACTTTCATTTTTGTTCTGCCTGCAGAACCATGTCTTGCCAGCAAAATTTCTGATAACGAAAGCCAGTCTCCTAATGCTTTTTTCACTTCTTCTTGCTTCACTTTGTAGTTTCTGAAGCACTCACTGTCAGTACTATGTTCAGCTAAAGCAAGGATGAGTGGGAGCATCTACTTCATCTTCTCAGCCCACTTTGGGCACAGAGGGCAGCCGGGGCAAGGATGTGGGTGTGAATTGGGAGAGCTGCAAAATACAACCAGCCACCCAAGGGCTGCACCTCAGCTGGGTGAAGTCTTAGAGAGTGTAACAGAGAGAGCTCTTTCTTCCCTAGAACAGTCATGCCGCTACATCTGCATAGAATCATAGAATCGTATCATCGAATGGCTTGGGTTGGAAGAGACCTTAAAGGTCGTCTAATTCCAACCCCCCAGCCATGGGCAGGGCTGCCACTCACCAGATCAGGCTGCCCAGGGCCCCATCCAACCTGGTCTCTACTGCCTCCAGGGGTGGGGCATCCACAGCTTCTCTGGGCAGCCTGTGCCAATGCCTCACCACCCTTTGAGTAAAGACTTTCTTCCTAACATCTAACTTAAATCTCCCCTCTTTTAGTTTAAAGCCATTTCTCCTTGTCCTATCAC
>NW_011189088.1:0-391 GCF_000146605.3 Meleagris gallopavo | reverse complement strand
ATTTTTAGCTCTGCTTCATCACCCAATGTGGTAAACCAATCTGAATAGCTGTAACATCTAAAAGCTTTCTCTGAGAAGAAAGATTCTTCCTGCACAGCCTTGATTAAAGTCAGACTGTTATTGTCCAGAGGATCAGCAAACTGTACCAGGCAGGAAGAGAAGTCTGCATGCAAGATAAGTGGTCAGATCTATACAAACAGGGAACAGATAGCAAAAAACCCAGAGCTGTGTGTAAAGGTAGAATTGATACCAAGAAGAGGAAGGGTAGTCCAGGGAGAAAGGGAATAGCCTGTGATGGGAAGACGTAATTTCAGTGTGACGAGCTGTGTCTGACCTTATGTTCAGGCAGCTAGGACTGAGGTTCTGTATTAGAGAAAGATAAACTCAAGCT
>NW_011189087.1:0-424 GCF_000146605.3 Meleagris gallopavo | reverse complement strand
AGAGAAGTCTGCATGCAAGATAAGTGGTCAGATCTATACAAACAGGGAACAGATAGCAAAAACCCAGAGCTGTGTGTAAAGGTAGAATTGATACCAAGAAGAGGAAGGGTAGTCCAGGGAGAAAGGGAATAGCCTGTGATGGGAAGACGTAATTTCAGTGTGACGAGCTGTGTCTGACCTTATGTTCAGGCAGCTAGGACTGAGGTTCTGTATTAGAGAAAGATAAACTCAAGCTGGAGTTTATTAAACATGACTGGAACAGGAAGGCATAACAATACATGCCTATAAATGCAGCAATACTGACAGTCACATTTGATACCAATTTCCTTTGTAAGTGTCTTTCACCACTTTTTTTTTTTTACTACTCTTTTTGCTGTATGAATCTCTTTGAACTGCCAATGTAATTTGGCTTCTGCTTGTGTAA
>NW_011189086.1:0-455 GCF_000146605.3 Meleagris gallopavo | reverse complement strand
CTCTCCTCTCCTCTCCTCTCCTCTCCTCTACTCTCCTCTCCTCTCCTTCCACCCTCCCTCCCTTCCCTCCTTTCCTGTCTTGCCTTGCCTTGCCTTGCTTTGCTTTGCCTTGCAAAGTGACAAGTGATTTTAGGTACTCAATGATACGATGCCCAAAAGTCAGGACTTCCAGGACAGGAGCACTTGGCTATTTTAAAAAATAAAAACTCTTTAAAGTCTTATATAAAAGCAGACAAATTCACTAAGCTTTTTTGTAGTTTCAAGGATACAGTATGTTTTAATTTTAGGATCTGTTTTTGTTTTGCAGTATGTTGCAGGATTTTTTAAAGGTTAATTTTGCACCTTGGTTAGTACATTTGGTTCTAATTTTTTTTTTTTTTTTTTAATTAATACTGGATTCTGACTAATCACTTATTGACAAGACTCCAAGACAACAGTTTGCCTGAAGAAAGAGG
>NW_011189085.1:0-926 GCF_000146605.3 Meleagris gallopavo | reverse complement strand
ATTGGGATGCTGCTTAGATGTTAAGCATCATTCTCCTTTCTCCAGGCCGTGGAAGGACTGGTGTGGGACATGTGTAGCTATAGTGGTATGAAGTATATAATTTCTAGTGGTTCTGAGTGATTATTGTTCAAATTTCTTCTAGGTAGTCTCTTTACATCGTTACGTGATGCAGAAGGATCACTCTTTGCCAGCTGCCAAATCAAGTATTGTTGTACAGTCTCTGCCTTCAGCAACATCCTCAGTGTTCTGGCAGTTGGGACCCTTGGAAGGTCAGGGCAAAACAGACCTCGTGCTGCCCCTGTACTTCAGACTCTCTGCTCTGTAAGTACACTGGATGATCTTGTGGCTATAAGATGGCATTTCCAATTTAAGTAGAGTGTCCTGACTTAAAAATAGCTGGAATTTTCTGGTGATGAAACTTACTATCTGGCTAAAATACACAGGAAAGGAACTTTAAAGATTTATTAATCTTTATAATCGACAGAAACTTCTCTTTAAGAAATCAGTATATTTCCTGTAGTATATCATAAGTGTACCATAAGTGACAGGCAGCATCTGATAAAATTCATTATTTCCTGCTGCTTCTAAGAAGAAAGGGTGGAGATGCTTTTGGGTGTTTTGAAATATGTTACGTGTAGAGGTGTACGTTTTCCAGCTTTAAAAAAGATGTGACTGCGACCCAATTGCACTTTAGCTGAAATAAACATTTTGGGGAAAAATTTAGCTGAGTCGTTATTTTTGGTCTGGCAGAAGAGAAGCCAACGGAGTGCCTGTTATTACCCTGATGCTGATTACTGGAACTGACCAGCTTAAGGGCAATTTGGTAACTTTGTTTAAAAACAAAACTAGGTCCAGCTGTGATTTAGAGAGGGAGAAGCTCTAAACCACTTTTTTATTTTCCTTTAAGATAAATAATAAAAAAAGTT
>NW_011189084.1:0-339 GCF_000146605.3 Meleagris gallopavo | reverse complement strand
AAAAAAAAAGATGAAGTCCCATAAACTCTTCAGAATTCACTCGTCAGCATCTGGCTTGACGTCCAGCATAGCGTGCAGCTCCTCCGGCGTGTAGCCCAGCAGGCTCTGCAGGTCACAGACGAAGCGGTAGACGTAGCGCTTGCCAGCCGTCTTGTGGATGATGTTCTTGTCGTAATAGTAACGCAGACCACGGCTCAGCTTCTCATAGTTCATCTTGGGCTTGTTTTTCCTCTTGCCCCACCGCCTGGCCACCTAGGAGAGGGGTAAGAAGAATCAGAGGGGATGGATGACGTGGGGATGAGAGAAGCCTTTCTGGCTTGAAGGGGCAGCTCTTGGACA
>NW_011189083.1:0-854 GCF_000146605.3 Meleagris gallopavo | reverse complement strand
GATGCTCCTGCTGCCCCATGGCACAGTCACCTCCTCCCAGCCTCACATTTTTTATTTAGATGGGGAAAAGGATGTGGGTGTCTGGAATATCATGGTGGAAAGCCAAGGGCGGCAGCTGGGGCTTCTGGCTAGGAGTGCACTCAGATGACACACGGAGTGCCCCCAGCCCACTCACATCTCCTCACTTGCGCACACTGCTGCAGACACCTGCCTTCAGCCTTTCCCTATAAATCCCTCCCAGGTGGTGCAGTGGAAAGTCCCGTCTGGGTCGGCAGCGCAGTGCTAATCTCATCAGGGTGGGCTTTGTGCGGCTGCAGCCCCAGCCCCCACCTCACCCCACATCCCCCATCCAGCTGGAGCCAGCAGGGGGTAATCCAGAACATCTGGCAGCAGGGCTGGGCCTGCTGCATCGGAAAGCTCCTGCTCCAGAGATGCTGAAATGATGGAGAGCTGAGAGAAGCACTTGGGAAATGGATCTCTAACAACATTTCCCTCTGAACTCCATGCAATTCTGGTCTGTATTTGATATACACGTGCCTGCTTAGATTCATGGGATCATGAAGGTTGGAAGAGACCTCTCAGATCCGCAAGCCCAACCCCAACTCATTCCACTGTGCCCACTGACCTCGTCTCCAAGCGCCACATCTCCACGGTTCTTGGATACCTCCAGGAACAGAGACTCCACTGCTGCCATGAGCTGCCTGTGCCAATGCTCAGTTCCCCATTTCCATGCTTGAGCATCCTTACTTTTCCCAAATAAATGCATCTACAGCAACAAGCCTCTCTGAGTTCGTGCTATCCACACCTTAAATACTCCTAAACTGCATGGGACAGTGCAAGAAAAGGAGCAGCTC
>NW_011189082.1:0-599 GCF_000146605.3 Meleagris gallopavo | reverse complement strand
GAACCAGAGAGAGGTGAGAAGGAGGGCCTGGTGAGAGTGGTGGTTGCCTTTTCCTACTTGCTGCCCCTGGAGATGTCTCTGGCAGGAGTTTTTCTTCAATCCTCAGTCAAAGCCTTTGCCTTGTGATGAACAAGCAATCACACTCCTCTTTCCTGCTCTCCCTCAGGCTCTGTTCCTCTGGACCCCCAACTCAGCCAGAGCTTGGAAGAAGGCAGAGACTTCATCCAAGAGTTTCCCAAGAGCTCTGCCTTCCCTGCCTTGACTCGTATCGCCCAGCAGATCCTGGATGACGCATTGCAGCAGAGCTCCTGAGGAGTGATTTGGGCTGGACTCTTGCCTGGCAGCATCACCGACAGCCCTTGCTGGTGGGGAATAGGATGCAGAAGCTGTTGAACTATGGAGCTGTTACACTGGGGGATGATGGAGGGAGGAAGGAGCACAGCATTGGTGCCTCTTTTGGCAACTTGAAAAGGGAAGTGCTGCTGTACCTCTCCGCATCCAAAGAGACTCTACATGGGCGTTTCTGCTCACGTGGAGGATGCACAGCCTGGTTCTTGCCTTCTAAATGTGGCAGCACTCTGCCCACATGGTACAGTTGT
>NW_011189081.1:0-525 GCF_000146605.3 Meleagris gallopavo | reverse complement strand
CCCTCTCACAGCTGTTGCAAAGCAAGGTAAACAAAAATCTCAAGACAGAATATGGATGCAACTGTTTCGGAACATGTATAAACTGCTTGTGTGTGCCTATGTTTTGCTTTTTTAACTTTCCTCATCCTTATGGTTCTAACAGTCCGTTATCACAGAATCACAGAATCACAGAATTGTAGGGGTTGGAAGGGACCTCTAGACATCATCGAGACCAACCCCCCTGCCAAAGCAGGTTCCCTACACCAGGTCGCACAGGTAGGCGTCCAGGCGACACTTGAATATCTCCAGAGAAGGAGACTCCACAACCTCCCTGGGCAGCCTGTTCCAGTGCTCCGTCACCCTCACCGTGAAGAAGTTCTTACGCACATTCGTGCGAAACTTCCTATGTTGTAGCTTATGTCCGTTTCCCCTCGTCCTGTCTCCACGTACCACTGAAAAGAGACTGGCCTCACCGCTATGGCCGCCACACCTCAGATATTTATAAATCTGGATCAGGTCCCCTCTCAGTCATCTTTTCTTAAGGCT
>NW_011189080.1:0-522 GCF_000146605.3 Meleagris gallopavo | reverse complement strand
GTGACAGCTCCTAGTGTGACTGTGTGTATGGTCTTGCACCTGCATGCTATCCCACTGGCTTTCCCTTCCTTGCATCATTAAGCTTAAATGCACTTTTTTCCCTGGTGAATTGCCTGACATATAAAGATGTCTTCTGCTAATGTTTACAACTTAATGTGTTTATAACCAAGGAAGTTTTACAGCATATGCTCAGAGTTCATGCAGAGTCTTTGCAAGGATTTACTTTTTTGCTCCTTTATACAATAAGGCAATTGTCCTGTCCTTTTTTTCCTTTTTTTTTTTTAATCTTTCGTTTATAAACAATTCCTTTAGTCTAGGAGAGCTCCTGCTAAAGCAAGATTAGTTGGATCAGGCTTGGAGAGCTCTTCTTTGATTAATTTGGAGTTTATCTGTGACTTTATTCTGGGCCATGATCTTGCTGTTTATATTGCACTTGAGACAGCCAGAGCAGTGCTCTGATTTTGTGTTCAAGGCAAGAGCAGAATTGATGAACAGGGAATATACATATATGCAGACATGTAT
>NW_011189079.1:0-701 GCF_000146605.3 Meleagris gallopavo | reverse complement strand
AAAAGTGCATAGTTAGTAATCAGATTCCTTCTATCGTGGAAAAGTGTTCTGAAGGAGGTGGCATTTATGTTAGCATTTGAGCCTCAGCACAGTACCAATATGTTTGCCTGAACTGTGGAAGCAGCTATGGTAGTTTTGAAATTCTTTTCTGTGACAACCATGTAGTAATAAGGGTAAATATTGTTCTTGCAAGTAAAATAGAATATGCAACAAGTTTCTATTACAGAAGAGGTGCATATCTTTCTGATATGCTTTGATTCTGAACCCAGAGAAGTCAGCCTCCTGAATGTCATCGGAGAGGGATGACTCAAGAGCTGCTGCATAGGCACAGTATGTGGATCAATATATCTGCTTTTCCTATGTATAATTAAGGCTCCTGCTGACTTTCACTGTTTCCTGATGCACTGGTGCTAGAAACCAACATTGTGTGTTATCTCTAAAGATGGCTGTTCATGCAGTGAAATCCGAGAGGGACATGCTGCAAAACAGAATATCCCCAGTTGGAAGGGACCCACAAGTACCACTGAGCCCAACCCACCCGAAATCCAAACCCCACGTCTGAGAGCGCTGTCCAAATGCTCTTTGAACTCCGGCAGCTCGGGGCTGTGACCATTGTCCTGTGCAGCCTATTCCAGGGTCCGACCGCCCTCTGGTGCAGACCCTGTCCCCACCCCCCAGCTGCCCCTCCCCTGGCACAGCTC
>NW_011189078.1:0-644 GCF_000146605.3 Meleagris gallopavo | reverse complement strand
CATGCAATTATTCCTCCCTAGGTGTAAGACCCTACACTTGCTTTTGTTGAACCTCATCCGGTTTCTTACTGCCCAGCTCTCCAGCCTGTCCAGGTCTCACTGAATGGCAGCACAGCCTTCAGGCGTGTCAGCCAATCCTCCCAACTTCGTATCATCAGCAAACTTGCTGAGGGTGGCCACTATCCCCTCATCAAGGTCATTGATGAAGATGTTGACCCAGCACAGACCCCTGGGGGACAGCACTGGTTACAGGTCTCCAGCCAGACTCTGCACCACCAACGACGACCCTCTGCGCTCTGCCAGTCAGCCAGTTCTCAACCCACCTCACTGTCCACTCGTCTATCCCACACTTCCTCAGCTTTGTTATAAGGATGTCGTGGGAGACAGTATCAAATGCCTTTCTAAAATCAAGGTAGATTACATCTACCTCTCTTCCCCCATCCACCCAGCATGTGACAGCATCATAGAAGGCCACCAAGTTGGTCGAGCACGACCTCCCCTTGGTGAACCCATGCTGACTACTCCTGATAACCTCCTTTTCTCCCAGTTGTCTGGAGATGGTATCCAGCACAAGCTGTTCCATCACCTTTCCAGGGACTGAGGTGAGGCTGACAGGCGTATAATTACCCGGATCTTCCTTCTTG
>NW_011189077.1:0-726 GCF_000146605.3 Meleagris gallopavo | reverse complement strand
CAATGAAACAGCTCTTGCATATTCAGGCAAAGGTAATCCAAATTCCTCATCTCTTTTTCCTTCATGGTAAGATGGAGCTCTGCATTTCATTTCCTCTCACCAAAAGGCCACATGAGCATCGTGGTGACAAGAAGTCGCCATGCTTTATTGTAGAGGGAGATAAATTAGAATAATCCTTATAATGTTTTGGCAAGAAGAGGTTGTTCAGTTTTATTTTTGTTAATCAGAATCAGCCCAACCTGCACAAGAATTCACATTAACAGCCACACAAAACCGTTTTGCAGAGCACCACAGTGATCCAGATCTATCAATACAGCAATAAGTTTCAGTTCTCATTTAACTCCTTGTGATTATCAGAACAATCAAAAACATAGAAATAGACTCAAAACTGCCCATATGGTAGCAACAACACATTGACAGGCAAAGAACAAACAGGAATGTCTTGCAGAGAGCTGAATTAGTCTAAAACAGCCAATAACCAGGCAACAGCCAGCGGTGGGGTTAGATGCTTTGTGTCTAGCTAACAAACAGCTATTTTCAACAAGAAGTAGAAAAGGCTTGAAGATGTGGATACAAGAAGTTAGGGGTTCCAGGAAGTCCTGCAGAGACCTATGGCAGCAAGTATGCTTTTTAAGCACTCAGCTGGCAGAGCATTAAGCTGCTGAGGGTATTACAAGACAGATTGACTATGTGCTATTTATCACCATTTTATTATTAACTGTCATT
>NW_011189076.1:0-930 GCF_000146605.3 Meleagris gallopavo | reverse complement strand
AAAGACCTTGAAGAGGATATTACCAAGACATTCCTTATATTCTCAGCATTTCCATTTAGATTTTGTTTTCATAAGAATCTTAATATCTGAAGTTGCTTCTTAATCTTCTGAGGATATGACTGTCATCATACAAATACAATTACATTCATGTATCAACACCACAAATATGTATTGGAAATTCATATCTGTTGTGTTCTGGTGAATACGATGAAAGATTCGTATGCTCTCTTCAGGGAAATCTCTCAGACAAGAATCACGATCAGTAGCGAAAAATCTTTGCAACAAGAAAGGTAAGAACAGTTTTACAGAAAAATTCAAGTGAGCTACACTTGCCAGAGAGAAACAGTTACACTGTAAAGATTTTTAAGGCCATGGCAAATTGAAAGACTTTTAAAAGTCACAGTGGTTCTTTTCTATAAATGCAAAGTTAACAGAAAGTCTGGGTCATCCCTTCCTTTCACACACACACACACACACACAGAAAGCCCACCACAACAGTGCATCTTTTTAGAGTACGCTATACAAAGAACAAAGGGCTGTCCTATGCAGCCTGAAGTTCAAAGGCACAACAGGGTATAGTACAGTGAGAGGACACGTAACAGACAGATTTTTATGCCATACCTCACGCATTTTCAGTAAAATACTGTTCTGAACATAGGTAGTGGTGTATGTTCCATTCTGTCTGAGTTCTCACCCTGCAGTATGGGGAAAAGTATTTCCTAGATTATAATAACTGGGAAATAGTACTCAGAAATAAAATTAAGCAACAAACAAACATCAAAAGCAACAACTACAACAACAAACGGAAGCCAGGAACAAAGGAATAATGCAGCTCCCAGCCACATGAAAGCTCTTGCACAGTTCTGCAAAGAGGAAGGAAAGCAAAATGCAAAATTCATTACCAGAGGCTCACTGTTCCACAACTCAGGG
>NW_011189075.1:0-934 GCF_000146605.3 Meleagris gallopavo | reverse complement strand
GACCTCATGCATAAGTTACTGCTAGTAAAGCTTCGATCACTGCAGCTGAGCACTGCTACACTGGCAAGATGTTCAGTATTGGAAAAGGTCTGCAGGCACATGCCCTAACAGGCAGTAAAGCCAACATTTTGACAGCAGAGAACATACAACACAGGCAGCTGAAATCCCCATGCCCTGGATGCTGAGCATTATGTTACTGCCTTTACCCAGAGCGGGAGAGATGGCAATTCTCAGAGCACAGAATTAAACCTACTGACCACACAGAATGAGAAGTAAATGTTCTTCACTGGTGGGGTAACACCAGAGCTCACAGGCAGCTTTCAGGATGCAGGGCTGCTTCACAGTGAAGATCACTGTTCTGAGTTTTTCTCAGATCTGGGAAGCAAAATATCCTTAAATTCTTGAGTTTTTCCAGCAGTTAAAAATATCCTTATTATTAGATTTAAGAAGTTTCTTGGATTGCATTTCACAGGCTAGATCATTCTCTATCAACATGCCTGACGCTGCAAGTCTTACTGAACCCTTGGCTTCACTACTCCTATCAACCTGTTGTGATGAAGAAAACAGTGATCACAGTCAAACATTAGCCAAAATACCCTTTTCTACTTAAAAAGGAACCTAACAATATAGCCAGAGCCACTGACCAAAATAAGCAACATCAGAACATAGGTTAACAAAATTATAGCATATACTTTAGATTCCATAAGCATTTAAAGTATAACCCCTACTTTCAAAGGCTTAACATGCAACTATAAGCTTTAGGCTTAAAGATAATTTTCTTTGGCTCCTAGGGTAGATAACAGCAATTTCGCAACTTACCACAAGGGTCTTCTTGATTGTTAAAGACAAAACCAAGAAATATTAACCCACAACAGTTCTGTCTGAGAAGCATTAAATTTCTTTTAACACAACAAACAAACACAAATAAGTGCAG
>NW_011189074.1:0-1251 GCF_000146605.3 Meleagris gallopavo | reverse complement strand
CAGAAGCCTCAGTCATGTACCACAAGCAGAAAACAGGAGAGAAAATACAATATCCACATGCCTGCAACAAATGCAAATAGTAATAACTTACAAACAAAAAAAAAAAAAAAAAAAAAGAAAATTCCAAGGTATGATGAGAAAATTTTGTACTAAATGGACAAACTTTCTGAATAACAACAGGCTAGCTGAAATCGTGAAGCATGAGGATTAAATTTAGGAAGTTGTTATCACTGTTTGACTTTAGATTGACACCCTCATATAAGTCTTGGACAAACTCATGACTATGTTGCCTCCAAACAGCTGTGGAAACGGGACAAGCAGTTACCTCCTCTCAATATGCCAAGCTGAAAAGTGGGGATAAAAAAATCTGATTTTGTTTACAAATCTCTGAAGTAATACCTGGGAATTTTGATTATTGATATTGTCATATAAAACTACTCAAAAGCCATGACTTCTCAGCTCTGAACAGCTGAGGTTCTGTCCTTTGCAGACAGCTTGAAAAAGGCTGTTCAACAAACCTTTTGGCACAGAATTCGAAGTTTCAACACAAGCTCTAATTAAAAGACATAAAAATCCTCTCACATATATGAAGTTTCGTTTTTGTAGTTCCGCAGGAGTGATTTAGAATAATTTTACTTTATGGCATTTATAATAAATAAAGCCAATTTCAAAACCTCAAAACAAAACCATGTGAGGTAAGTAGGTTATAAATCTGGAGAATCTAGTCTCCAAAAGCAGTGGAATTCTCATGGCTTTAATGTGTGATTAAATTATTTTTAGCTGTAGGATAAAATAATCATACAAGACAAATATCAAGCTGCATAAGTAATATACTAAAGGGTGCTCACTCCAGCTGTGTGTCATAAAACACAAAAATCTATGGTGTCTGCTCCTACACAGGCAGGGAAGAGGTTTGTTAAAATAATTCCATCTTCCGATAGTAATGCTGCAAACTGCACATGCTAGAAATTATCACTAAAAGGGTATTAACAGTGGAGTGCTAAATTTAGTATTGAATATAAAAACCTCTTCCTGAATAAAATTGCATCTTCCAACATGGTTTTCACTTAGTGAACAAAATCTTCCTGGCTTTAATATGACAATGGTAAAGGATATTGATGTGCAGTCATATCTTTAAATCCAATCCATTTAAGTATTCAACAACCTGCCAGAAGAGGAAAATTCATCATTTTTTCCTTACTCAATAAGATCAATGTTTGTGCTGTGTTTCTTGCTAAGTGGTGCTTTTTT
>NW_011189073.1:0-578 GCF_000146605.3 Meleagris gallopavo | reverse complement strand
TGTGCCCTCGTGGCCAAAAAGGCCAATGGCATTCTGGGGTGCATTAAGAAGAGCGTGTCCAGCAGGTCGAGGGAGGTGATCCTCTCCCTCTACTCTGCCCTGGTAAGGCCTCATCTGGAGTACTGTGTCCAGTTCTGGGCTCCCCAGTACAAAAAAGACAGGGATCTCTTGGAAAGAGTCCAGCGGAGGGCCACAAAGATGGTGAAGGGCCTGGAGCATCTCCCCTATGAAGAAAGGCTAAGTGAACTGGGTCTGTTTAGCCTTGAGAAAAGACGACTGAGAGGGGACCTGATCCAGGTTTATAAATATCTGAGGTGTGGCGGCCATAGCGGTGAGGCCAGTCTCTTTTCAGTGGTACATGGAGACAGGACGAGGGGGAAACGGACATAAGCTGCAGCATAGGAAGTTTCGCACGAATGTGCGTAAGAACTTCTTCACGGTGAGGGTGACGGAGCACTGGAACAGGCTGCCCAGGGAGGTTGTGGAGTCTCCTTCTCTGGAGATATTCAAGTCTCGCCTGGACGCCTACCTGTGCGACCTGGTTTAGGAACCTGCTTTGGCAGGGGGGTTGTCTCGAT
>NW_011189072.1:0-626 GCF_000146605.3 Meleagris gallopavo | reverse complement strand
GCACCGAAGGGCAGGAGGGTAAAACCGAGTTTACTGAGGACTAACTGCATTAGGATTGACTAAAAGAAAGAAAAATATCAAGCCCATTCAAAGTGCAACCCGAGCAAAATTTATTTTTAGCCCCTCAATTACTGTGAGTTTCATAATGCGATTTCAAGGGCCTTTCATTCCCGCACACGAACACTATTGTGCTCGATGCTCTGCAGTGTCTTAGTGGGGAATGATTCATTGTAGGGCTGGGATTTAGCATTCAAGTGCAGAGATGGAGAAAGCCGACTTCGATTCACCGCTTTCTAAAAACACAAATTTGCCCTCAGATGAAGCTTTATAATTTCTTGGAAGTACCACATAAAACTGGAAATCTTAGAGCCAGGGAGGTGAATGCCAGGAACCAGCACGTGGTGTCTGTAATGGGGAAAACCATTTCGATTTTGGTAGAGCTGCAGAAGGCACTTGTCAGAACGTGCTGCTCCCAGAGGTTGTCACTACCTTTTGGTGACAAGTTCCAATGTGCTGGGCAGTTAGGTCAGAAATATGTGGCTTACCTCGTTATTAGACTGATCCCTGAAGGGCAGTGCTGCAGTCCAGAAGGCCCACTGCAATTACATCATTAGATCCAACAGAGA
>NW_011189071.1:0-630 GCF_000146605.3 Meleagris gallopavo | reverse complement strand
TCCACCATGCAGCTGGGATATAGATGTTCCTTTGTCATTGCCTTCAGCAGGCTGTTACCAGCTTTTGCTGTCTCCCTCTTGGCAGTTTTCTACTTACACATGAAGAGAGTACCTTAATGTGAATATAAGGTATTCCAAAAACTGTTGTTTGGTCGCTTTTTACAATTGTGTTGTTTTAGATTTTGGTCTTCCAGACAACCTTCAGGGATTCAAGGATTAGCAAAGAAAGTAGTTCTTGAAAGCAACAATTTCAGATAAATAGTTCTGGGGTTTTTTTGTTTGTTTGCTTTTTTTTTGTTTGTTTTGGTTTGGTTTGTTTTTTTTGGTTTTTTTTTTTCTAATTTATTATTTTTTTACGTTTTAAGCATATTTCCCCACAACATATGGCTTCCTCTAACCTTTGTAGAACAGAAAAGTTCTAATAAAACTGATCTACAGTATTAAATGCTATGTTATTTCCAACATTGCAATTGCTTTTAGACTTCTTTGAAGGTAATTAAAATTGTCCATTTCTGTGAACCACCTTCAAAATTTGTTTCAGCAATATACAGGTGCTGGCAGTTAGTACTGCAGGAGAAATGCCTTGCAGGTTTGAGTACAAATGAAGAAATTCCCTGGGTAGGCACAAAA
>NW_011189070.1:0-545 GCF_000146605.3 Meleagris gallopavo | reverse complement strand
CATCTGCTCACAGACAATTTAGAATATAGCTCCCACAGTTAATTTACTCTTCCATAATCCTCCCTCAACTTTTAACGGTACGAACAAACAAACGAAAAGCAATTCCCAAGTAAAGCCTTCCCTCCTCCCATCCAACACATGCTGTGGCCATACCTCTGACAAAATGTCAACAAGAGTTTTGCTAGGGAGATCTCTGAGGTGTGTTTGGTGATGTGCCAGCTGCTGCAGAAGCTGGATACTCTCCAGCAGAGCCTTCTGGTCCTAGAAAGAAAGACAACTCAAAAAGTGAGGGCATGCAGCCTTTCCCTCTACACCCTCCACCCCCTGTATTTCAGACATTTCTGTACTTCAGACAGCCCTAGAACCACTGCTGACCAACAACAAAAATAACAAGTTACCTTGACAAGCCGGCCAGACTGAAAAAGAGCCATAACTCCAAAAAAGTTTCCAAAAGCAGCATTTCTTACAAGTTTCTGAAAAGGAAAAATAGTGGAATAAAAGCCAACCCCTGAGAAGTTACATCTCATATTCAGCTACACCTCTGT
>NW_011189069.1:0-700 GCF_000146605.3 Meleagris gallopavo | reverse complement strand
GCGGAGACGACGGAGCCGGGCTGCGCCCGGCGGTGCCCAGCAGCGGGACCGGAGGCGCTGGGCACACGCTGCGGCGCGGCAGGTTCCCTGGCTGTCACCGCTGAGCCCCCAGCTCGGCTCAGCGCCCGGGTCGGGTATTTTGGCCAGTGCTCGCGATGCAGGAGATGAGTGCATCCGTGTGAAATGCACCGGGCATCCTAAGGCACGAGGTGCTGCTGGCGCTCCCGAGGCTTTTGAGGGGCAGCGGGGAGAAGCGGAGGGCTCAGGGCAGTAGCTGGGGGCTCTTGAAGGGGCTTTGAGGTGCCGTGGGCTCCGAATTGCGCTTTTTCCTCACGTTTCCCCCACAAGGTGGCAGTTTGGCTCGGTACCTCGAGGTGGCAGCAGGACCCCCACCAGCATAGACGTCCGCTGCCCAGAGCCCCGTGTGTGGCTGTGGGAAAGATGGAGGGCGGGATAAACGTAGAACGTGCACAGCAGGCTATCGGATCAAATTCAGAGTTGGCATCACGCTTCCCCCAGCAGCTCTTTGCAGGCAGCTCAGCTGTCGTGTTTTATCTCTCCTCACCTCTGTCCAACGGTGTTTTCCTCATCTGCCAGCAGGTGTTATTACCTCCGACCTCGTCACTGCACAGTGCTCCAAGAGCACCGACTGAACAAGCCCAGTACATGCCAGTAAAATTCCTGCATCAAAAAGGACAAA
>NW_011189068.1:0-801 GCF_000146605.3 Meleagris gallopavo | reverse complement strand
TGTTGGACGCAGAGGGGAACGCGGTGAGCCAGGATCAGGGTCAGGCTGAGGTACTCAGTGCCTTCTTTGCCTCAGTGTTCCTAGTAAGGCCGGTTGCTCCCTGGGCACGCAGCCCCTTGTGCTGGTAGGTAGGGATAGGGAGCAGAATAGGCGTAACCCACGGTGAGATGGCTTTGGACCTGCTCCGAAACTGGACCCACAAGTCCATGGGCCGGATGGATTGCACCCTGGGGTGCTGAGGGAGCTGGGGATGTGGCTGCAAAGCCGCTCTCCATCATCCTTCAGCAGTCCTGGCTAATTGGGGATGTGTCCCTGAGTGTGTCTAAAACCGTCTGGACGTGGTGCTCGGGGACATGATTTAGTGGTGGGTTGTTAGAGTTAGGGAGTATGGTCAGGTTGTGGTTGGACTCGATGATCTTTAATGTCTTTTCCAACCTGAGCAATTCTATGATTCTATGAGGTTTAACAGCACCGCTCTTGTGGGAGCTGCGTGGAGACTCGCGGTGTCTCTGGCTTCCCCAGAACGACTTTCTCCAGGCTGATTGCCAGGTCCTGGCACATCTTTAAAGCCAAGCGCACATCTCTGTCCAGTTTTCTCTGTCCTGGCTCCTGCAGTGACTTCGCTGACAGCTTTCTCCTCCGAGGAAGAACCCAGCAGTAGCCCGGCTGGGCTTGGTGGATGGGATGTGAGAAGGGCACAGCCTGGACCAGGACTTGAATAACGCTCTCAACTAAAGGCTGGCACTTGTTCTGCAGTCCCCCAAGTCCCGCAGAGCTGCGCTGCACTCACTGGGCAGCACG
>NW_011189067.1:0-535 GCF_000146605.3 Meleagris gallopavo | reverse complement strand
AGAGTTAGGGAGTATGGTCAGGTTGTGGTTGGACTCGATGATCTTTAATGTCTTTTCCAACCTGAGCAATTCTATGATTCTATGAGGTTTAACAGCACGCTCTTGTGGGAGCTGCGTGGAGACTCGCGGTGTCTCTGGCTTCCCCAGAACAGCTTTCTCCAGGCTGATTGCCAGGTCCTGGCACATCTTTAAAGCCAAGCGCACATCTCTGTCCAGTTTTCTCTGTCCTGGCTCCTGCAGTGACTTCGCTGACAGCTTTCTCCTCCGAGGAAGAACCCAGCAGTAGCCCGGCTGGGCTTGGTGGATGGGATGTGAGAAGGGCACAGCCTGGACCAGGACTTGAATAACGCTCTCAACTAAAGGCTGGCATTTGTTCTGCAGTCCCCCAAGTCCCGCAGAGCTGCGCTGCACTCACTGGGCAGCACGGCGTGGTGCAGGGGATGTAGATTGAACACAGGGTGCTCAGCAGACTCGCTGGGGCAGGAAGTTCTCCTTCAGGATGGAGCGTTGGAAGGCTGTGGGACTGCAGTGTCAC
>NW_011189066.1:0-539 GCF_000146605.3 Meleagris gallopavo | reverse complement strand
TTCTCCAGGCTGATTGCCAGGTCCTGGCACATCTTTAAAGCCAAGCGCACATCTCTGTCCAGTTTTCTCTGTCCTGGCTCCTGCAGTGACTTCGCTGACAGCTTCTCCTCCAAGGAAGAACCCAGCAGTAGCCCGGCTGGGCTTGGTGGATGGGATGTGAGAAGGGCACAGCCTGGACCAGGACTTGAATAACGCTCTCAACTAAAGGCTGGCATTTGTTCTGCAGTCCCCCAAGTCCCGCAGAGCTGCGCTGCACTCACTGGGCAGCACGGCGTGGTGCAGGGGATGTAGATTGAACACAGGGTGCTCAGCAGACTTGCTGGTGCAGGAAGTTCTCCTTCAGGATGGAGCGTTGGAAGGCTGTGGGACTGCAGTGTCACCTCTTCCAGCTCTCATTCCAGTTTCCTCTGTTTGCAGAGCCCTTCTGAGCGGCCCCTGCTTCTCCTCGCTGCTTTGGGATCCTGGCGTGTGACAACTGGGCAGCCAGTTGTCAGGGTAACTGGAAATGCCTTAGCAAAAAGAGAAGGTCTCCTTTTGGA
>NW_011189065.1:0-489 GCF_000146605.3 Meleagris gallopavo | reverse complement strand
GACTTCGCTGACAGCTTTCTCCTCCGAGGAAGAACCCAGCAGTAGCCCGGCTGGGCTTGGTGGATGGGATGTGAGAAGGGCACAGCCTGGACCAGGACTTGAATAACGCTCTCAACTAAAGGCTGGCACTTGTTCTGCAGTCCCCCAAGTCCCGCAGAGCTGCGCTGCACTCACTGGGCAGCACGGCGTGGTGCAGGGGATGTAGATTGAACACAGGGTGCTCAGCAGACTTGCTGGGGCAGGAAGTTCTCCTTCAGGATGGAGCGTTGGAAGGCTGTGGGACTGCAGTGTCACCTCTTCCAGCTCTCATTCCAGTTTCCTCTGTTTGCAGAGCCCTTCTGAGCGGCCCCTGCTTCTCCTCGCTGCTTTGGGATCCTGGCGTGTGACAACTGGGCAGCCAGTTGTCAGGGTAACTGAAAATGCCTTAGCAAAAGAGAAGGTCTCCTTTGGAAACATCTCATCTGGCGCTGCTCACGTGGCGTTGGTGAC
>NW_011189064.1:0-516 GCF_000146605.3 Meleagris gallopavo | reverse complement strand
GAGCTGCGCTGCACTCACTGGGCAGCACGGCGTGGTGCAGGGGATGTAGATTGAACACAGGGTGCTCAGCAGACTTGCTGGTGCAGGAAGTTCTCCTTCAGGATGGAGCGTTGGAAGGCTGTGGGACTGCAGTGTCACCTCTTCCAGCTCTCATTCCAGTTTCCTCAGTTTGCAGAGCCCTTCTGAGCAGCCCCTGCTTCTCCTCGCTGCTTTGGGATCCTGGCGTGTGACAACTGGGCAGCCAGTTGTCAGGGTAACTGAAAATGCCTTAGCAAAAAGAGAAGGTCTCCTTTTGGAAACATCTCATCTGGCGCTGCTCACGTGGCGTTGGTGACCAAGTGTTTGTTTTTTCCTGTAAGTCAGGAACCCCTTCCTTTTCTTGACTGTATTTTGTATTGCTTTTCACTTGTAGTTTTCCTCTTTTTCAACCCCCTCTGCCATTGTTGTGTCCTTCTCTCCAGCCGTGGATTCGACTCCGAGCAGATTCCCGACCCAACCCAGGACAGCTATGGCTGT
>NW_011189063.1:0-555 GCF_000146605.3 Meleagris gallopavo | reverse complement strand
CGTTGGAAGGCTGTGGGACTGCAGTGTCACCTCTTCCAGCTCTCATTCCAGTTTCCTCAGTTTGCAGAGCCCTTCTGAGCAGCCCCTGCTTCTCCTCGCTGCTTTGGGATCCTGGCGTGTGACAACTGGGCAGCCAGTTGTCAGGGTAACTGGAAATGCCTTAGCAAAAGAGAAGGTCTCCTTTTGGAAACATCTCATCTGGCGCTGCTCACGTGGCGTTGGTGACCAAGTGTTTGTTTTTTCCTGTAAGTCAGGAACCCCTTCCTTTTCTTGACTGTATTTTGTATTGCTTTTCACTTGTAGTTTTCCTCTTTTTCAACCCCCTCTGCCATTGTTGTGTCCTTCTCTCCAGCCGTGGATTCGACTCCGAGCAGATTCCCGACCCAACCCAGGACAGCTATGGCTGTGACATTTGCAGCGCGAGCTCCCCCTGCAAAATGAACTTCAGGGAGCTCCCAAACCCTCTGCTGACCGTACGAGAAGTGCTGAGTAAGTACAAGGCAATGAAAGCATTTCCCTCTTCCCTGGGCCTCTTGGCGCGGCCTGTCACGTACA
>NW_011189062.1:0-667 GCF_000146605.3 Meleagris gallopavo | reverse complement strand
CTGAGCAGCCCCTGCTTCTCCTCGCTGCTTTGGGATCCTGGCGTGTGACAACTGGGCAGCCAGTTGTCAGGGTAACTGGAAATGCCTTAGCAAAAAGAGAAGGCCTCCTTTTGGAAACATCTCATCTGGCGCTGCTCACGTGGCGTTGGTGACCAAGTGTTTGTTTTTTCCTGTAAGTCAGGAACCCCTTCCTTTTCTTGACTGTATTTTGTATTGCTTTTCACTTGTAGTTTTTCCTCTTTTTCAACCCCTCTGCCATTGTTGTGTCCTTCTCTCCAGCCGTGGATTCGACTCCGAGCAGATTCCCGACCCAACCCAGGACAGCTATGGCTGTGACATTTGCAGCGCGAGCTCCCCCTGCAAAATGAACTTCAGGGAGCTCCCAAACCCTCTGCTGACCGTACGAGAAGTGCTGAGTAAGTACAAGGCAATGAAAGCATTTCCCTCTTCCCTGGGCCTCTTGGCGCGGCCTGTCACGTACACATACATCTGCACACCTTTTCTGGTCTTCATTCTGTTTAAGTTGTTTTTATTTAATAGAGATCCAAAGGGTGAATCTGTCAAACAGAATGGTTATTTTGGCATCATCTTCCAGTGGCTAGGATAGCCAAGACTTAGAAAAACACAGCACCTTCCCCCAGATCTGCGATGGCGGTGCTGCTGCTTG
>NW_011189061.1:0-515 GCF_000146605.3 Meleagris gallopavo | reverse complement strand
AAAATGAACTTCAGGGAGCTCCCAAACCCTCTGCTGACCGTACGAGAAGTGCTGAGTAAGTACAAGGCAATGAAAGCATTTCCCTCTTCCCTGGGCCTCTTGGCGCGGCCTGTCACGTACACATACATCTGCACACCTTTTCTGGTCTTCATTCTGTTTAAGTTGTTTTTATTTAATAGAGATCCAAAGGGTGAATCTGTCAAACAGAATGGTTATTTTGGCATCATCTTCCAGTGGCTAGGATAGCCAAGACTTAGAAAAACACAGCACCTCCCCCAGATCTGCGATGGCGGTGCTGCTGCTTGCCGATCCTCCCTCTTATCTGTGCTTTTCCTTTACAGGACGCAGTTCTTTACTATGGCCCAAGTCCCTGTGGATGTCTTGTCCTTCCACAAAGCTGCTCACACTGGAGGAGGCACAGGCACGGACACGAGGCCACAGCAGCTCCCATTGTGTCAGACAGCAGAGACATTGAAGTGCAGGAAACCCCACAGTTTTACAGGAGAAATTGCACA
>NW_011189060.1:0-542 GCF_000146605.3 Meleagris gallopavo | reverse complement strand
TCCTCTAAGCAGAGCTGTTGGACAGACCTGTTGGCTCTGGATAATGAAACATGGCAGTGAGATGAGGCCAATGATGTAAGAGTAAGAGACGCTTTGGAATGCTTTTATGGCTGCACGGTGCCTCAGGAAGCAGTGACACCTGCCAGCTTAATCAAAGCTGTCCCTTAGGTGCTGTGCTGTACCGCTGTGGAGCCACAGTGCTCCACAACAGCTATAATGTGTCCTGCTTAAAAAAAAAAGGGACAGGTGCCTGCATCAGATGTCTGTGGCTGCAGAGGCTCTTCCAGAAGAAGAAGGCAGCGGAACCTTATGCTCACACTGCACTACAAATGCTACAGGAGCAGAAACAAACCGGGCAGCTCTGGGTTCCTCCCAGGAAGGCAAAACTGCACAGAGATGCACCAGCTGTGTTTGGCAGTGCCCTCCCAGCCTCACATTTCCTGCTCCCCTGCTCCTCGTCCGATCCCACTGCTGAGCCAGGAACTCAGTGCCGCAGAGCACCGTGCAAAGCTGTGCCGGGACCTCCTCCCCTTCTTCTCCTG